>NC_089742.1:65734005-65739005 GCF_040412425.1 Macrobrachium rosenbergii | reverse complement strand
GCAAGGGGCAAGGAATGATAAGCCCAATGGGTGTAGTTAAGATGTATTGCCTGGGGTGACTGAAAAGATTTATCGAAGTTCTTGTTTTGCTGTTTTTCTGAAAATTCGGGGTGACTACGCCTTAGGCTAATGTTCGAGAGTGGTGGGCCTCATGGAACGTGAGAGGGAAGGTTACGATAGTGAAAGTGTGGATGGAGGAATCATGGTAAAAAGGGAGAGTAAAGGAATGGGGCGAAAGATGTCTTTAGAAATATTACAAATTTGACTGTATTGTAATATATATATATATATATATATATATATATATATATATATATATATATATATATGTATATATATATATAAAGTAAAATTCGAACTAAATGATGTAAGATCATTTCTTTTCAATATAAAATTACAAAAGTATAATTATCATATCAGTAAAGGAAAGTATACCATTACATTGAACAACCACATCATTTATAGCAGGAGCACTCGTGAACACTAGTCGAAATGATTTTGTTAATATTCGTGTATTTCCTCTTTCCTAAGTAATGCAGAATCCAGATGTTTTCCTCGCAATATTTGGAATGTCCAATTTAATTTTTCGTTGTTAACTGACAGAGACACTTCTCATTTTTCCGGCTTAATCATCGAAGGGGGGCAAGGCAGTGGGTGCTAATAAGGTGTGAGAGATACTAAAGACAGTAAGTGACGTATCGAAAATAATAATCTAAAAGAGACAGAAATGATTTCAGTTTTTTAATGAAGGATATTTTAGCATAGTCAAGTTCTGAATCCAATTTGACAGATTCACGGCTATTGTGTGTGTGTGTGTGTGTGTGTGTGTGTGTGTGTGTGTGTGTGTGTGTGTGTGAGAGAGAGAGAGAGAGAGAGAGAGAGAGAGAGAGAGAGAGAGAGAGAGGGGGGGCAGGGAAAACAAATTCTAAAACCAACAACGGAGAGAGAGAGAGAGAGAGACAGAGAGAGAGACAGAGAGAGAGAGAGAGAGACAGAGAGAGAGAGAGAGAAACCACCCAGGCAAAACTATTAACAAAATACAAAGAGAGAGAGAGAGAGAGAGAGAGAGAGAGAGAGAGAGAGAGAGAGGCAGGGAAAACAAATTCTAAAACCAACAACGGAGAGAGAGAGAGAGAGAGAGAGAGAGAGAGAGAGAGAGAGAGAGAGAGAGAGAGAGAGAGAAAGCGAGCCACCCAGGCAAAACTATTAACGAAAAATACAAAGAGAGAGAGAGAGAGAGAGAGAGAGAGAGAGAGAGAGAGAGAGAGAGAGAGAGAGAGAGAGCCACCCAGGCAAAACTATTAACGAAAATAAAAGAGAAAGAGAGAGAGAGAGAGAGAGAGAGAGAGAGAGAGAGAGAGAGAGAGAGAGAGAGAGAGGCAGGGAAAACAAATTCTAAAACCAACAACGGAGAGAGAGAGAGAGAGAGAGAGAGAGAGAGAGAGAGAGAGAGAAAGCGAGCCACCCAGGCAAAACTATTAACCAAAAATACAAAGAGAGAGAGAGAGAGAGAGAGAGAGAGAGAGAGAGAGAGAGAGAGAGAGAGAGAGAGAGAGAGAGAGAGAGAGAGAGGGGGGGGGCAGGGAAACAAATTCTAAAACCAACAACGGAGAGAGAGAGAGAGAGAGAGAGAGAGAAAGCGAGCCACCCAGGCAAAACTATTAACGAAAAATACAAAGAGAGAGAGAGAGAGAGAGAGAGAGAGAGAGAGAGAGAGAGAGAGAGAGAGAGATTTACTCATAAGAAACAAGCTGGTTCGGGGAAGAAATTCTAAAAACATGTGGACGAGAGAGATTTCGATTAGTAAAGAAGCAAAAGTCAGGCAGGAAAAACTCAAAACGAAGAGAGAGAGAGAGAGAGAGAGAGAGAGAGAGAGAGAGAGAGCATGCAACAATAAACTGGGAACAAAGAACCATCAAAATCGCGAACGAAATGCGCCCCTTTAAAGACACAGAAACGCATCTTTACGTAAGGCACATGAATAGAAGGGAAGAGACAGAGTACGCTGATAGGCCTAATTTAGGACACTGCGAGACCTAATATATTTCCATTCTGGCCTCTGGTGTGGTTGCCATTAACTCGCCCTTGGAACGCCTGGCCGTTGATCTCCATCTGCGATACAAATGAAAATATTGGGGGTATGACAGCACTTGCTGCTCGTTTCTTATTAGGGGCAATACATGCTTTCCAAGTAACTGCTCACACCGCAGAGCCTCAGAGGACCTAAACATTCATACTCTAAATTAAAAGAAGTGATGAAGATGTTCTGCCTCTTAGAATTCACGTTTCTAGTTAAGGAGAAGGTTAAACGTACCATCAAAGCCTATGCCTTTAAGAAAAAAATATAGATGCTGAAATATGCAACACACCTTAGCGTTTTAGTCCATACGGCAATGACGTACAATGTCACAGGAAAGGAAATGAAGTCAGTAATCTTGTACTGTATTAAATGAGGTGCTTGTACAGTAATTGCTTGAAACGATTTCTAAAAGGAATGTTGAAGGTGCAATTAACTTTAATTGGCCAGAGGTTATTTATGGGCTTAATTCAAGATGACGATGAGGAAAAATTTTCATAAACTTATATTGAAAACAAATTTTACTAAAATAAACGTACAAATTCTAATATAATGAATAACAAGCATTGCCTGAAAAATAAGCAATAACCTCGTGAAGAGTGCTGCCAGCATTAAAAGAAACGCAACATAAAATAGAATATTTCAAATACAATATTCCCGCTAAATAATCATGTAACCAGAGAATATATTAACACCCCTTGGCAATGCGTGTTTTATATCTACCTTTGACATTAATCAAGTATGACAGTTACACATTTCAAAATACAAAAATGAAGTAATTCGATAGCGGAATATGAACAGTGAGCTAAAGTAATAACGTTTGCCGAACTACTGATAAATTAAAGGCGCACTGTGGTGAAAGCGTAAATGTTCCGAACTAATTTAAATTTTCAGAATTTTATTTCTACGTTTAACTTGGAAGAACCCTTCTAACTTAATCGTATGCTTTAGTATCCATTCAATTAACTTTTCTCGAAGGCTGTTTCAGATGTCTGAAATTAAGTATACAATTTAGTTACAGAAATGCTTCAATTCTTACTCTCATACTCATATCCACAGAAAATCAAAAGGCATTTCCTTCATGTTAGAAAATTTTGCTCAATAACAGTTTGCATACTGTGAATTATTGATTGAATTGTCATCTCAAGAGTTTAGTTTTCCTTATTCAAAAGAAAATATTACATGAAAAGTTTAACATATTTCAATGATATCTGACTTCATCACGGGATATTGCTAGTTAATTCGTGGCCTTGGATACATTTCAATAATAATAATAATAATAATAATAATAATAATAATAATAATAATAATAATAATAATAATAAATGCAAGAATTTCACTTCTAATTTTCGAATAATTCAAGAAAAGTTTCCTGTTAAATAAATGCTCATGAACTATTCCCAGTAGAATTTTTCCGTTCAATGCTGTCATGAACTATGCAAAACGCTGTCCCCCTTTAAGCCGCTCTTCGTTGAACAAAATAAAGTAATCGGCTTCAGTAATAATCTGGACCCGAAGGTATAATTACTGATTAACGAGCTTAGTACGGATTAATGATTTTTACCCAATGTTATTGGAGAAAATGCATATTTTGAAGCTGATCAAATGGCGATAAAATCAAACGGGACTCTAGGAGGTATTCAGTAATTGATTTTTAAGACCTTTAATTGATAAGGGATGTAATGTATCCAAATGCGTCCACTGCAGTAAACGGTAATTACAGCTAATGAAGCTTAATCGCTCATTTATTCTACAAAAGCGAGCATAATAAGACAAAGCTCAGTTTATCAAAGAAAAAAATTAAAATAATAATAAGAATAAGAATCAAATTGCCATTTCAGTCAAAACCGATACGCTTCTCTACAAACTCTGGTAGCAATTAATTTTTTGTCCTCAATTCTTCCCCCTTCTTATGCAATAGTCTCCCCTTGGAATAAACAGAAAACGGATGAAAGGGAAGGGTCGGGAGATCGACGTGGGGGCGGTGAACTACCGTCAGAATTGTTTGCATTGTACTCAGTAATAAGTCCGGGAGAAAAATATATAAAACGACTCCTAATTAACAGAAGTTTAACGGAGTAAGTCATGTGTTGAACGAGAAGGGATGGGCTGTTTACACGCAGGGGTAAACTCTGTGTAAACAGCAGCAGCTATTTGCGAAGAGGCAAAAACCGGTCAGACTACACTTGCATTAATTACTGGGAGCTGAACGCATATCATTAGCGATGCTTTCGAAGACTGTGCGGTTTTCCCAACGCTCATGAATAAGTTGCATCAACTTCACTCTTACGGATGTCCTCCTTCTGACTCCAAAGACTCTGGGGATGAACTTTGTGCTTTTAACTCAATGGTTTCTGCTGATGGTGATCTGCTTGATTCAACAAAGATTACAGAACCTACTTTCCATTCTAACTTCAAACTGAGTTTTGTTTGGTATTTAGTCTCTCTCTCTCTCTCTCTCTCTCTCTCTCTCGTGGTATAGTGATAGCTGACCCAAATCACCAGCACAGGAACCCGGGTTCGAACTCATTACCACACTCAGTTTTGTACTGTTTCTAATCAGGGCCATTATACCTCAGTTAAAATGAGGACTAGATAAGGTATCTAATAGTTAGTAATCTGTGATGGGGTATGGCCAGGATGGGCATGAACAGTCTAATATTCTATATGACCACGGATGGGAACTATCTAATATAAGACCAAACCCTGAAGGGTAAAATGCATAAGTTGTGTGTGTGTGTGTGTGTGTGTGTGTGTGTGTGTGTGTATAAGGGTGTAACACGAGTTTATGCAAATACTCCAGGAAATGAAAGAAAAAGTAATTTTGAGCAGAAAATGTTCTATAAATATCTGCATTTTAAGGCTTCATTTGTCGGTAAGGGGAATTTCAAATTGACCATTTGGCATTAGTACTACTCTCAGG
>NC_089742.1:65714005-65729005 GCF_040412425.1 Macrobrachium rosenbergii | reverse complement strand
TTGGTAGCTAACATCGGTACTCGAAATACTAGTCTCCTCGGTGGTTATTTATAAAAAAAAAAAAAAAAAAAAAGATGACCTCGTGTAAATCTGTTGTACCTTACCACAATACTCTGATGAAATTTTCGTACGTATTCCTGTGGATATATATCAAGTATATAGTTGGTCCCAACATTCCTGCTGCCCAACAGGATCTATATATATATAGCATATATTATATATATATATATATATATATATATATATATATATATATATATATATATATATATATATATATATAACCAGCAACCCAGTTTACTACTACAATACTTACTTAGATTCGACGCCAAGTTTTTTCCATTTCTTTTCGCACGCTTTCAGTACGATATATAGTAAGCATCTCGTTCAGTTCTACATATAACCAATGAGAATATGGACATCATCTTAGCCTAACGAGCATCATCTACCGCGTAGTTCAATTCCTCTACAGAAAATTCCCTTACAAAAGATAACTTTAATCTTTGCTGTAATTCAGCGATTAGAGCCTAGAAGTCAGTTTAGGAAGCTCCTTCAACTCGTTAGCATGTTCATCACTGAATTGCGAAGTAGTAAATAAGCAGATATAGAACAAACTTCAGAGAACAGAACAGAATATAGACTTTAGGCCGCAGACCAAGCGCTGGGACCTATGACGTCATTCAGCGCTGAAACGGAAATTGACAGTAAAAAGGTTTGAAAGGTGTAACAGGAGGAAAACCTCGCAGTTGCGCTATGAAACAATCGCCAGGAGAGGGTGGAAAGTAAGATGGAAGAATGGGAATATGAACAGAGGTACAGTAGGAAGAATGAAAATGATTGCGAAGGGACGCTGCGAAGAACCTCCAGTAATACCTACAGTGCACCGCAAGAGGATATATATTTAGATTTAGATAAAATAACTCAACTCCCGTTTACCACGTTCCTATATGTGGTATTTCAGGCGACGCTCTTTTACTCTCCAAGAAGAACTGGGACTTCACAGGACCGAGACACAAAGCAGAAAATATAATAAAGATAATTTTTTCTTTGCACTCTTCGGTGCTTGCTGAATTGCATGATGTCCCTTTCTTTTGAGAGAGGGATATAAACACCTGGTAATTAAAGTCCGTTAACTACAAGTGTTACCAAATTAATCTATCTGAAATGGTTGTCTTGTTACGCCTTTTGCTCCAGTTATATATATATATATATATATATATATATATATATATATATATATATATATATATATATATATATATATATATATATATATGACATTAAGCCATTTTCATTGACGCAGGTTGCTCAGTGGCAACTGTCCCTGCCACACTGCAAGCCTTAGTTTACTGTGTAGTCTCGGCAAAAAACAAGTAAGGCCTCAACGCGTGTTTTGAGGAAAACAGGAGCCCAAGTCTTGCTAACTATGAGCTACATCCAAAAGGAAGGACGACCAAAACTGAACGAAATAAAACGAGCTCATTAAATCTCTGCGCATGAGAAATTCAACCATGAAATCCAACACTGGGAAGTTAAGCGAGTTCGACAGAAGAATTACGATAAGTTCATCCTTCGAGAAGTTAGGGCCATATTAATGTAGATTAAGTGGACTGGCTCCCAGCCGGAACGGGAGAGCTATTTCGTAGAGTTTGTGGCGGAAGTCTATAACTAGATCTGCGAAGTTACGCTACTTCTGGTTGCGGAGTAAGGGTTATCGATTTCCTTGCTTTTGTAATGCCAGAGAGTTACCTGAACTAGAATAGAATAGATGGGTCTGCTGGCAAGGATTCCAATAATACATAAAAATGGCTGGGGACTCTAAAATGTGAAAACATACTCATTATGAGATATCATTCGTACACTTCCACATGCGAACACACATACATACATACATATGTATGTATATGTACATACATATGTATATATATATATACACACACATATATATATATATATATATATATATATATATATATATATATATATATATATATATATATATAATAATAATAATAATAATAATAATATATATTGCGTGCTCGAGTTCAAGCATTCACGTAGTAACAAGTTTTAGACAAGATAAGACATATACCTAGGAATACCTAGTCAAAGCTTTCTCTTTAAGAAAATATCAGAAAGGGATTTATAAAACTGGTTGTTGTTTTCCATTTTTCTTCACTTGCTTTCAACTCCATTAATTCTCTTACGAAAGTCGAGAAGAAAAATACTAAAAAAGAAGAAACTAAAAATAAAAAAGTCGAGAAGAAACAGTAAAAAAAATACTAATAATAAGAATACCAACAATTTTCCCTTATACTTCATATACTTTACATGGTCCTCCTTTACCTTATTAAGAAAGAAAAAACTATATTTCTCACTGCATTTTCCCAAGATTGGCTTATTTCTCCTTTCTGCTCCATTATATTTAGCATTACAAAGGCTTTTCTTTCCTGCTCCGGTCTGGTCACCATTCCATACCATTCTCATTTGCCGTCTCTTACATACGCCGTCTTGAGTTCTTTTCATGGACCGGCGTTCTGCAAATCTCATCTAGATGGACAACCTTAAAATAAAAAATGGGAGAGGGAGGGAGAGAGGGAGGGGCAAAGGGGGAGAGATATAACCATGAGAAGCAAAAATCGCCCTTCGGATGATTCGACGTAAGAGCTCGTCCTTCCACCAAATGGAGCGAATGTCATCATGTATATCATTACCGAAAGGGAAATTTTCAATTTAATCTTCCTGCAACCGGGAAGGACTGCGCATAGCGTACCATTAAACATTTTTTTTTTGATAAGTCCAATTCTTTGTTTCACAGTAAATATTATATTGTACTGTAGGTTATGTACCAGTTCGTATTCCAGAGCACGCTCTTCTCTACTCTGTACATGAGAATATTCACGATTTTGAATAGCATATTATACATACTTCTGTGTCAGTAATTCTGTACCGATGAATACACATTCTACACTTCAGAATATGCTGAACTCAGTACTTTCAAATATACGATATTCTACTCTGATGAGTAGTCTTACAATTGTATTTTAAGAGTATACGAGTATATTCTTCTGTGACTACAAAATACAAACTTTCTGTACTCTAGATTATGCGTTGCATTAAAGAATGGGCACTGAGAACTTCAGGTCATACTATATTCGTCTTCAGATTGTGTACTTTTCGTCCTATCCACTTTATGCTATTCTTTGCAAAAGATTAAGAAAGTTTCTGTTCTTCTGAATACGCGCTATTCTGAACTAGGCTCAGAGATCGCCTCATTTAACAAGAACGCTTCGACAAGAAAGCTTTTCCCTGAACTCTAACCTTTTGCAAACAGTATAAGAACAAAAATGCTTCCGCCTGCTTTCATTCTGCCTAACAATGAACCATGACCTGTTTCAGAAGGTTTATGAAAATGAAAGATACTGTATACAAAAATGCAAAACCAACTAACGGACACATAAACAGGCAGTGGAACGAAAGCGGAAAAGGAGAAATGACATGAAGAGAATAAGAAAAAAAAAGGAATTAAATTTCTCCTTTCGTAAAATCCAACAGCAGAATCAATGCGAAGAAATGGCCTGTTCATAGAGGCACTCAAAAGTTTCAAGAATTTTATGCTGCAAAACATCAAGATGTGGAAAAAATCTCAGTATTTCTTTTTCCCATAATACTCATTTATATGCAATGGCGACGACCTCAAAGCAGCTAATCAGGAAGGATTACATTTTGCAAGTAAGTTTTCCAACAAGTCCATGCAATGGCATAAGCTAATTATCATTGTATGTCTGCACACCCCCGTAAATCTGAGGGAAGGACTTACAACAGTGTTGCCAGTGCAATTACACACACACATAAACACATGCATACATACATACATATATATACATATACATATACATGTTATATATATATATATATATATATATATATAATATATATATATATATATATATATATATATATTAAGTTAATTAACGAAAAATTTAATCTTTACTGTAATAAGTCTTTTCGCTGCTGCATTTCTGCATTTGTACCTAAAAATGTCGGGAATCACTTTCACTTCTACGATTTGAATTTCCTTCGTAATGATGTTACGTTATCCTAACGTCTTCATAGTACCAAGCGCACACTGACGAATGTCGCCTCGTAACAACAGAGGAAAACAGACCAGGTGTATTAAAGCCGGATCATCTGCAGTTCACAGAGCATGAACTCCTTCGTTCTCAGTAACTCATTCTTGTTAAGCCCGGATTGTCCGGGGACCTCTTCAATTCCCGGCAGTATTTTACATCAACGCCCCATCCAAACTCTTCCTACGTCGAAAGGTATTGTTTTACTTGCTACAGATATTACGGAGTTCCGATTTTAACGTAAACTAAGCTTTCTTTAATGTGTATTCTTGATGTATGATAAACAATTTAATCGGACAGACTAACGTAAATACACACAAACATATGCGTGTATATACATGTATGTGTATGTATGTATATATATATATATATATATATATATATATATATATATATATATATATATATTATAAATATATGTGTCTGGTTAAAGAGAGAGAGAGAGAAAGAGAAAGAGAGAGAGAAAAGAGAGAGAGAGAGTCTTCTTATCATCCTCATCAAGCATGTGTATAAAAACATAAAAAAAAAAAATGCTTAACATTCATGCTTCCCAATAGTTTCCGATATGCTGTCGACTGAAAGCCATGAAAGCCAAAAGGATAAAAGTGAAGAGAGTCCACTTTCCATTTAGGATGCGAATTAAGTCAGCGGAATGAAGTTGATGTTTGACTCATTATACGGCATGGATGAATAAGAATTTTTTATACAGCACATACATATATCTGACGCATTCAGATATAATTATACTACATGCAAAATAAAACTATGCTTATCATGGTGACAAAAGATTCTCCTTCCCTTTTAAAAACAAATTCCTTATCTGCTTCTTTGTCCACGCATGTCTTGTGATCGCATCTGTGGGGAACTGTTCAAAGTTATCAAGTCTTTGAAACATTTCTTCCACTGAAAATCCATAAAATTATTTTACCACCTTTGCTATTTAACTGACATCCCCTGGAAGGAAATTTCCTTAATATGCGTCCTTAAACCACAAGATTTAACTAACCAGTATCAACATTATTCAAATCAAACTGATTTAATTTACTTCAGTCTCCCAGAGGGAAAGTAGTAACTAAGGAGATTTAAGTGCTTGTTAGTTCCACTGTTTACACAAGAGCAGCAGGCAGACAAGATTTTCCTCTGCTACCTCATTTTTATTTCATCGGGCGTGGGCGGGTCAGATGGACAGATTATGTAGTAATAATCTGTTACATCCCTAATTTCTTGCTACACATATAGGGGAAAGGAATATGAAAAAATAAAGCTTTTGTAAAATAACAAAAGAAAGCTGGGGAAGGCGCTAAAGTTATTCGAACACAATTCTAGTTAGAACATATTTAAACCATCATATAATGGGCAGATCTTCTGGTAATCTTTGCTCGGAACTGTATTCGGGATGGCTCGGGACGACATCGTTGCTTTGAGGCTGCGGCTTATCGAGAGAGACAAGAAGTTTGCCCTACGGGACCCAGCCTGAGGTTTGCCTCCCCATGTAAAGTTTCCGCATTTAAGGGAGAAAGTGATATTAAACTTACAGATCGGCCTTGTGCGTTTCAGAGGACTACACGGTCGTATTCCCAATTCGTCATCAGAACTTCCAGCAAGAGGGGGAGAGAGTAAATGAAAGACAAATGACAAAAAAGACAAACGTTCTCGATACTATTTCCCAGGTTCACAGGGTTCAATAGCTAATATTACCAGAATAAGCATTTCATTGTTCGCCTATTTTTTTTTATTCCTCTGTGCATGGAGGAAATAAATAAGAAATAAGGAAAATTCCATAACTTGAATTTTCCACGTGTCTTTCCCAGCATCCTAACCACTGCTCTCTCTCTCTCTCTCTCTCTCCTTTGACGTGGATGCTTTTCTCCAGCAGGGAAAATATACGCCCTGCTTGGCAACCCCAATTTACGACCTGCGGGCTTTTTCAAACCCACTGCCCTATTTTCTTCTATAATCTACATACAAGTTAGGCTATGAACACCAAAGGCAGATGTTCTCTCTCTCTCTCTCTCTCTCTCTCTCTCTCTCTCTCTCTCTCTCTCTCTCTCTCTCTCTCTCTCTCTCTCACTTTATTTTCAGTTTCGGTAGCCGTTCTGTAAGAATAGAAAACATTTTTAAACAATAAGCACAGTGCACTAAATTCTTTTTTGAAGTAGAGTATCGATCCATCTGGATAAATAATTCTTATCCTATGTAATTAATCTGTTTAGATATCACTCATTCAGTGCACGTTATTCCAAAGATTCCCCATAACAGCTTTTCTTTTTCCCTTATTTACCCACTTTTACTTTCGTAAGATATTGATCTTCAGCAAGCTGCCCTATGACCTTTCGCAACGAGTACTGTTATTCTTGATAAGACACGAGGCGTTTTTATAAGACGGTATCTTTCAAAAGAAAAGTATTTTCTAAGAGAAATAGCATTCTAGCAAAGCCCAATATGTCCCTGACTGGAAAAATGTTGCCCTAAGACAAGGTCTTGCCTTGGAGCAAAAGTGACCTTTTTTCGAGATTGTTTCGAGATTGTGTTGTTCCATGACAAAGTATTTAGCAGGGAAGCTTATTCTCAGGAAAAAGAAAGTCGTCCTGGGTATGATTCAAAGAACGACCTGTTTTTACAGCCAGTTAAGCAGATTCTTGATCTTTGACAAAGCGAAGTTCAACAAGAAGTTCTCCTTTAGTTCAGAAACTAAAGCAAACCACTGTTTTTGTTTATAATGCCATTGTAAGACTATTGTGTTATTGAAAGGCTTAAGTCTTGCAATGTCGCAAAATGCTGCATAAAATGCGGGCAATTTAAAATAATACAATGTACCTAACTGAAGTAAATTAACTCTAAGGCCCGAAAAAGGCAAGTGTCTCAGAAGCATCTACAGTGAACATGAAAGCCTATCAAGGCTTCATTATGTAAAAGAGTGATCAATTAAATAGGAGTGAAGACACGTGACGTTAAAGTTCAACTCGTTTGTAGCTGGAACCTAAAAAGTGAATATAAAACAATAACATCCAATTTGCTTCGGGAAGGAATCAATTACAATTTTCATGGTAGTAGACAAGTAGAAGAACATTTTGCACAGAAGCCATTGTAAATTAAAGTAGAATACCAATATAAGGTTAATAGTATTATCTGACATACATTTAAAATATAAAATGAACAGGTGAAAAGCAAGAGTGATATTTTTGAGGTTACGTCTAGAAGCCGTCGACCATTAATTAAATGCGTAGCAGAAAAGTTAAGCTCATCACTGCAAGTTTTTTTTAGGATATATAATGCGGCTTGTACCGTCGGTGGAAAAACGCTCCCTTATGACGAACACGCAGAAAGAAAAGAGTGAAACCGGAAGAACGAAAATTAAGAGAAGGCAGAAAAAAGAAGACTACTGCTAAGAAATATAAAACTAAAATTACTATCTAATGTGCGCACCTCAGTACCAGCAAAACTTTAATTAGCGTGGATTTTTTTTTTTTACATTTTACATAACATGACATAATTATGATATACGGTGTCGTCTTTCCGTACAAAAAGGTAACTTGTAAAGAACTATCCTGACTTCCCAGAAATGGATGAAAGTAATGAGCGGAAAATGAAACGAAAAAAGCAAAATATGAAAAATCGCAGGGAGTTGGAGTACCGCGAAAACATCATGAGAGACTTGAAAGGTAACGCCAGGACGTATATTAACGGTTTTGAGTCTGAAGAACTTTTCATGATCATCTCGCAGAGTACTCATTAATGGGCAGCAGTGCCTATGGATATATGGCAATGTGTGTGTGTGTGTGTGAGTGCATGAATATAACAAGAATGAGTGGAATCAGTTTGAAAGTGCGATGACTGAATTTATCTCAGTTTGAAATGCCAAATTATCCAAAATTGGGATACACACACAAACATATATATATATATATATATATATATATATATATATATATATATATATATATATATATATATATAATATTGTGTGTGTATATATATACAGATATATAAATTTATATATATATATATATATATATATATATATATATATATATATATATATATATATATATATATATATATATATATAATGTTTCTGTGTGTATCTAATTTTAGATGATTTCAAACTAAGATAAGGTGGAGTTTTCTCAGGAAATTACCCTTCAGGTTATAAATTGAGCATTGAATGAAATTTTGTTTGATTCGTTGACTGAATTAATCTTGGACTGAAATGCCAAATTCACAGAATATATATATATATATATATATATATATATATATATATATATATATATATATATATATATAATGTATATATATATATACAGTATTTATATATATATATATATATATATATATATATATATATATATATATATATATATATTATATATATATATATATATATATATATATATATATATATATATATATATATATATATATATATATATATATATATGTTTGTGTGTGTATCCCAATTTTAGATAATTTGGCATTTCAAACTATATGTATATATATATATATATATATATATATACTATATATATATATATATATATATATATATATATATATATATATATATATATATGTATATATATATATATATGTATATATATATATATATGTATATACTATATATATATGTATATGTATATATATATATATATATATATATATATATACATATATATATATATATATATATATATATATATATATATATATATATATATATATACATATATATATATATATATATATATATATATATATATATATATATATATATATATATATATATATATATATATATATATATATATATATATATATATATATATATATATATATATATATATATATATATATATATATATATATATATATATATATATATAATATATATCCCATATATATATATATATATTTATGTATATATATATATCCAAGATTATATATATATATATATATATATATATATATATATATATATATATATATATATATATATATATATGCAACCCCATTGAACATTTCAGTCCAACAAATTCCATTTCATTCAATTTCCACTCTATAACCTGAAGGTAATTTCCCTGAGAAAACTCACCTATAGAAACCTCCCGTCAGAAGCAAAACCCTAGAACGGACGTCGCCTCGGAATGATCTGATCATCCTTTTAGGTGTTAGCATCCGGCAGTTCGATTGAACCCCGACAACCCTCTCTCTCTCTGTCTCTCTCTCTCTCTCTCTCTCTCTCTCTCTCTCTATACAGCCCGACCGCCAGCGCTATCTTGATCCCCACTTAGCTACCCTTCGCAGCCTCCTGACACAATCTTGGCACTCGGGACGTCCCGTCAGAGCCTTTTTGGCACCCCTTTTTCCTCTCTCGGCATTACCTGCTTGGCACCTCGCATTCCGAATTAACATAAGCGAGATGATGCGCGATAACTGTCCTCCCTGTGCGGAAGGCGTATTGTTCTATTTATAACCGAGGACATGGGAACTGGCATGAAAATTCAAATACAGTTCTAACGACATTAGAGTTAAAAAAAAAAGTAAAATAACAATAGGAAAATCTGAATAAATTCTTTTTATGGTAGCGCAGAAAGACGGTTTTACCTGCACTTAAGCAACAAAAGAGTCTTGGCCTTATTATTTAAAAATGCACGTCCGTCCCCCGCCCGCCTCCCCTTTCACCTCAAAAGATGAAACAAGATAAAAACAGAAAATGACGGAGACATAACAGAAATTCCACTGGTTTAACAAATGATGAAAAATTAAATCGAGTGTTATGACAGGCTGCGTGGATTCCATAAATAATTACAAAATGCCATTTCAGTGTTTCGTTGCATAAGATCGCTCGCGCCGATTAATGAAAAGAACCCGGATAAATTCTCTTAATTAACAGGACCACCAAGTATACCACTATCATACCTTGACCCTGCTTGCAAAACCGGGATTATCAGCTTTACCTGAAAATAGAAAAAGAAAAAATCATTTTAGGATGCGAATTAGTACAGCATATTCCAAAATTCATTGCATGAACCTTGTGTATGGACATGTGTGTGTTTGTGTAAATTAAAGCCCTTGTTTCATGGCTTATAAATTGCAGTGACAAAAAAAGTAACATCTGCAATGAACCAATACTCAACAATAATATGGTGAAGAAAATGGTCATGCTGCTGTTGTAGGAAAAATGTGGGGGGGAACTCAGCTTTTTTGATGGCCGACATGAGCAGGTATTAGAGGAGTTAGAACATTTCTGCTTCCTAGGGGACAAGCTGGACTGTGAAGCAAGGACTAAAAGGCTAGTAAGAAACAAAACATGAGTAACACCAGCTTGAATAAACTGGAAAGTTTTAGCCAGACTACTGTCATGTAACAAGATCTCTTAAGCTGAAAGAGAAAAGACATGACTGCGCACATAGGCCTATACTAGGCACTCACAATGAAAATGGAGGAGATTTGGATACAGTCTTCTATAGGATGCTAAGCTTCTTGACCAGAGCGCAGTGAAAAATAATATGGCGAACGAGGAAATGACAAAAGAACAGTGTCAAGAGGATGGACATAGTATTAGAAAGGATGAGGAACAGGTAATCAGAGAAGTGGGTATGGACGAACTCTCCTAAGAAGGACTAGGATATCATGGAAAAAGGGGATGGATGAAGACCTAGATCTGACAGTCATGAAGTTAAAAACAGTAAAAAAAAATCGTCCTATATTCAACTCATTGTTATCTGAGTTTGAATAGTGGCATGACTTTTGTCCTTTCTGTCCATGTAAAGAAAAAATAACTTTTATTCTTTTGTGCTGAGAGTGTTTGTAAGACACAAGGTTTTGATCAACACAGTCCATAGCACAGAGGATTAATTTCTGGCTTAAATACAACTCCAGATGCTGAGGAAAAAAATTAAAATAAATTTGGGAAAAAATAGAACTAAACTCATACCAATGAACGGGACATCATGTAATTTCAAGTTAGCTTGCAATAAAAAATTGGAGAAAATAATTATAAAAATAAAAGACAATTAAGTGTCCGAGAATGAATATCATGTGAGCAACTAAAAAACAAGAAAAATGTGAGTTAAAGACAAACCATCAATTTCTGGGATATCACTGGATATACCTTGAAAACCTTCCGACATCCTCAAGCAACATTCTCATTTTCAATGAAAGAAAAAGAGTGATTTTAATCAGAGAGGATGGAACATAAGAAAAAAATCACAAAAATCGCACAGTTTCATTGTATTTTACCCGAGGAATGAAATTAGAATTGCAACCACACCAATTGCTGATGGAGAGACAGAAAGAGTTATCAAACAAATGTAACCGTTTTATTTTTTCAGACTAACCCATAATTCCACGTTTTACTTTTTAAGACCTGGACTACGGGCTGCAAGTGAGAGATTCCTGGAGTAAATTTCCAACAAGGCTGGAACAGACAGGAGCGGTCATCTCCCGATAAGGGAGTTCTTCATAATGAGATTAGTGCCATACGCGAAACAATACGGCCATGATGCAATTAGCTGGACTCTCTGTACTACCTGCCAGAACCTCAATTGAATTACACCTCTTAACGGGAGTAGCAACACATCTGAATATATCCCAATTACGGTATACATCCGCTGATACCTCGCTGGGAGTTTACAAAAACCGCACTTGGTTCCATGGTTGCAGATATGATGTTGCATGAAAGTACTATAGATATTTTCGAGTCTTCAAAACCTCGGTGGAAAAATTATTTGCACAACAAATAAAAATTTGCGTACATGCATCGTATACAGCATGAAAATAGAAACATTTCTTAACAATAAAAAGTATATACGTCTCTTCATAACACGTACCCGGTGCTCTCTCTCTCTCTCTCTCTCTCTCTCTCTCTCTCTCTCTCTCTCTCTCTCTCTCTCTCTGTATGTATGTATGTGTGTATATATATATATATATATATATATAAATTATATATATATATATATAAATTATATATATATATATATATATATATATATATATATATAGAGAGAGAGAGAGAGAGAGAGAGAGAGAGAGAGAGAGAGAGAAGAGAGAGAGAAAATATAGATATAAATAAAATATATATATATATATACAGACAGAGAGAGAGAGAGAGAGAGAGAGAGAGAGAGAGAGAGTAGAGAGAGAGAGAGAGGAGAGAGAGAGATAATATGCATGAACCTGATATATATACCGAATACTAAAACCCTGGGACAAAACCTTGAGGCAATCAAGTCAGAGCAACAAGAAATGCATCTTGCCTTTGCATCTCGTCCCTCTCGCAAAGCCAGAAACGAGGACTGTCTACCTCTTCCATAATTTACCATAACTGCTTTCGCATGCAAGCGCGTAATCTAATTCGCGCCTGACTTTTTCACTTGTCTTTGACGAATGAGTGAAGAAGACGTGATGAACTGAGTTGGGGGAAGGGGGTGCGACTGGGAGGGGAAGGACAGAGGTATATTTGGATCATAAACAATTGTCTCTTAAGAATATAGAAGACTGTGTCGGGTAATTTGGTTAATTTGTTGTCGATACCGACAGTGTATATACACAGACACATAAATAAATACATATCGCGGCGCGCACACACACATATATATATTATTATATATATACATATATATATATATATATATATATATGTATGTATATATATATATATATATATATACGCACACACATATATATATTATTATATATACATACATATATATATATATATGTATATGTATGTATGTATGTATATATATATATAAAGATATATATATATATATATATATATATATATATATATATATATATATATATATATGATATATCTCTAGAAGACAGGAGCAGTAGCTTGGATGATACACAGATCAAGAGTTCATGGAAATGTTCTGATTGCATACATTTATTCAAGAGCTGATGTTTTCTCCATCGCTTGATGCATTTTCAAGGGGTATTCGTGGAGGAAAGAATAGGTCTTAAGGGGATCCCTTCTTTATGTATTTTAGGTAGCTCATAAATGACTCCATACGACGATCCTGTAACAAAAAGATTTTGGAACGTATTTTCATCTGTTATCCTATTTTGTTTAAGTGTCCTTAGAAATCGGTTGATTTTAACCTCGGGTCAGGAGTACCAATTTTGTCAAATTTCGATGGGTAATTTAGAATGATATTCAATTTGTCAACATAGTTTTGTTTGTCAAGGATGACTGTGCCTCTACCTTTATCCGGTAGACCTTTTCTTTCCTCTATGATTACCCCCAACTACGGACTCGCTAAATTTCTTGTTCCGTTACTTGAACCACTGACAAATAGCTCCTATGCAATAAAAAATTCGGCGACTTTTAAAGACGAAATTATTAAGCAGGATTCTAATTTGGTCATGGCAAGCTTCGATGTTGAATCCCTGTCCGAACGTTCCTGTGGGAGGGACCACAGATATTATCCTAAACAAATTGTTTCCCTTCGGTGATTCCCTTTTTAATACTTTTAGTAAAACCTATTTTAAGCAACTTTTAGAGCTGTCCGTGCTGGACACAGCCTTCGTTTTTAATGGCACTCTTTACAGACAGGTGGAGGGGATGGCGATGGGTAATCCCCTAGGCCCGACCTTCGCCAATACCTTATGAACTCCCTGGAGGACCAAATATTAGATAACCGCCCCCTTAGTTTTCACCCTTTATTTTATAAACGTTACATTGGTGATACCTTCGTTCTCATCAGACCGGACTGTCATGCTGATAATTCTTTAGAATACGTAAATTCCCAACACCCTAACATCAAATTCACTCTAGAAAAAGTCCCACAACTCGCTTTCCTGGACCTCCGAATTACAAGGGATGAGATAGGCTTCCATACCGGCATTTTTAGAAAAGGCACTTTCACTGGTCTAGGTACCAATTTCTTGTTCCTGTTTCTGAAATTTCAAGATGAATCTGTTTACTTTACTTCACAGGGCTCTTATAGGCTAACTTCTAGCTGGGCTGCCTTCATGAAGAAATCACATTCCTAACCAACTATTTTAAGAATAACTCTTCTGCACTTGTTATATTCCATAGATCCCTCAATAAGTTGCTCAATCTTAAGACAATGATCTGCCTACAGTTCATACGGTCCCCCGAATTACGTCTATATGCAAAATTCTTCCTACATGATAATAAATTCAGAGAAAAATGTATTAGTCTATTTAACAAGGAAAATTACCAGCGTTGAATCTGAATCTAATCCTGAAGAACCCACGAACTATTGGGTCCTTATTCCATTCTAAGGATACAATGGGTCCTATGTTTGCATCTAATGTGGTCTATAAGTATACGAGTACCTGTCCCAGATGTAGTCTGGGCACATACATTGGATGCACCAGGAGACTACTAAAAGTTCGAATTTGCTCTTATCAGGGGGTGAGCTACAGAACTGGAAGCAAATTATCGAGCCCGGATCAATCTACCATAAGGAATCACGCTACACTTTGTAAAACTCATATAGACGCCAACTACTTTAAAAATGTGGGAAAGGTGCGAAGTGAGGAGGAACTCACCACTGTGGAATCCATACCGGTAATGATCAAACTGACCAGTCCAACACTCAACAACCACTCACCTTCAACACAGCTGTTTATTGCTTAAGGTTTTTATTTTTACTTTTAAACCCCGTGTGTCTTTTTCATTTATGTTGTCCTTACGCTAGTCAGCCTTCACTACCAATATGGATAGGTGTTCTAGCACTTTGCTGTTATTTGTCTTCCTTTTGTTCTTACCTCTGTTCTGCCTAAGCTATGAATAAGGTGAGAAATAAATTTTGTATATATACCTCACATTATTATAAGAGATTTATTGTTTTTAACCGCTTTCTCAGCCTTGAAATGCATCATGATGTGAAAC
>NC_089742.1:65689005-65711505 GCF_040412425.1 Macrobrachium rosenbergii | reverse complement strand
CTCTCCTCTTCCTTCCCTATATTCTTTATCCTATTCCACCATCATCTTCCTCTTCACCTCTCTCTGTTCATCTATTTATCCTCCTTCTACTCGCCACAGTCTTCCTCTTACTTGTCTTCCCTGTAACGAGTCTTCTTGACTTTGCCCTTTTCTTCTTTTAACTCTCCTTCCCTTCCTACTCTTCCTTCTCCTATTTGTTTCCTCCTCTCTCCTTCCCTGCAAATATTTACAACGCCCTTACAATTGGAGTTTACATTTACTGATCTTACACTTAAGATTCCCTTAAAACCAGTTACTGTTAATTAAACCGACACACTCAAACAAAGTCATTTTTCCTGTAGACTCCTAAAGTACGAAGTCATTAACCTCGACTGTTTCGGACTTTTGGAAGAGATTCTGTGTATTCAGCACAAGGTTAATATATTATTGTACTTTTCATAGTTACAAATTAGACCTCGGCAAGCTAAGAGTCATTGTTCCAGTGTTAATTAAAATTATTTGACTTTCAGTTATCATTCACGAAGCGCAGTTGTCCAGCCGAATGATTACAAGGCGAAAAGGTGACAGGTCCATAAAAAACACATCTCCTGGCTACATAGCCTTACAGCTGAACACTGATTTGCTTGCTACCGTTTCTGTACAACATTTTTTTTTTTTTTTAAACCCTACAGGGACTGGAAGAGTCAGAGTAAGTTATGGAAAAAAAATACCAAAGACCTTAGTGTATTTGACACATGAACAAATCGCATCTTTGGTCTAAAATGCTCAGAAGATCTAGGAGGTTTTATTTTTGCATAAAAAGGAAAATGCTATGTCACTGTCAGCCTAAGCCTAACACGTTAAAAGTAGGTAGGGGGATTTTATCTTAGGTCTATCGAATTTACAGAAAAACTCTGCAATGTCCATTTATCTTTACATACAAACACACGTAATACACACACACACTATATATATATATATATATATATATATATGTATGTATATATATATATATATATACCCTTCAAGGATAAGTTGCTATGTACTAAATATGAATTATATATTGGTTATATTTCCACGAAAGTAATTTTGCTTGTACTCCAAAACTGAAACATTAAGAACTAAATAAATAAAATTTTCTGAAAGCAGAGCAAGAGAATAGCCCACTCGACCACAGACAACATTTGCCAGTACATTTCTGTATAAAGAAGGAAATCCAGGCATTTAAAGGGACAGAACTCTCATAAGAATTGCAGTGCTCACAAAAGAGCCTTTATACATGACCAAGGAGTTGGAACATTCAATAGGATTCACAGTAGAAGGGCATAAAAAAAGCTGAGTGGAACACAGAGGTGGCCAACGATTTTCAACAAAAAGCCTTTTCAACTAAGAGGGGCTGGCTGCAGAAAAATACCAGTTACTACCACACACACACACACACACACACACACACACACACACACACACACACTTTAATTGCTGAATCGTGGATGAAACCCTGTGTAGAGAATTTTCACTAAATTAGCCACTTTGGTATACCCACAACGAAGGCCGATCAGTGGAGTTTTGAACCCCGTACAGACACAACACTGAGCGATTCACCTCTATCTCGCGCTTCCAAGATACTACGAGTTTTTCTTTACAATTTCTCTTTTACGCCTTCTATTGGGGTGGAATATAAAATTCAGGCCAAAGGCAAAGCGCTGGGACCTATGAGGTCATGCAGCGCCGAAAGGGAAATTGACAGTAAAAAGGTTTTAAAGGTGTAGTATGAGGAAAACCTCGCAGTCGCACCGTATAACAATTGTAAGGAGAGTGGAGTGTAAGAGGGAAGAAAGAGAATATGAACGGAGGTACAGTAAAAGGAATACAAGTGTTTACGGGGACACGATCTGTTAAGCCATTCAAAAACCTTCCTCTCCCTCTACCTCTGAATACACTTTCCACCAACCTTCCTCCCTCAAATCTCTTCATATCACCAAACCATCTCTATACACTCCAATCCAGCCTTTTCCTTTATTCCACATTTACAGATCTTTATTTTTTAGTCTTTCATTTCTTACGCTACATGTTTTACGCAGACAGCGAATATCAAGTTTAAACTTTTGTGCTATGACTGCGCAATCAACATCTACCCTTCAATTTCCTTATACAGCATATATATATATATATATATATATATATATATATATATATATATATATATATATATATATATATATACGCGTATATAAATATATATATATATATAATATATAATATTATATATATATATATATATATATATATATATATATATATATATATATATATATATGGCATACATATATGCACACACATACATACACACACACATATATGTATTATTTTTTATATATACATATGTCTGTGTGAACTAAATTTCATAAAAATATAACATAATTCAGTGTCACTTGCCAATGAAACAATTCTATGCACTCAATTATGAAATTTACAAACTAAAAACCCGAAAAAGTAAGCTTTTTCGTCTTAAAATTAACCAGCCATAAATAAAAAAAATACAAAGTACTGGTATTTCAACCTTTATTAAAATATAAAGGTTAGTTACCCTGAATAAGAAAAACTCAGAAATACAAAAGAATAACTTCTCAAAAATTATTCTATCGTGAAATTCAGTTGCAATTATGACTAAATATAAAACTGGACTCGCAGATCTCTTTCAATAATTACATTTGCGTACAACAGGTACTAAGCAATCATGAAAATGTGAACGCACCACATGCTTTAACAATAAATATAATTACGGAGTTAGTTACTTCAGTGCGTTGTCAAATATTAAAGTAGACATGTACAGGGATGGGTCGTAAGGCTGAATTTGTGTAAAATAAAGTTCATTAACGCTCTCAAGTATATATAAAACAAAAATTAATAAAATCTAAATGGTTGTAACCATAAAGAGACATAGCCTACAATATCCGTTCTCGATTCATCCCTTGAGAGCGATGTTCCCGAGCGACAGAAACAAGCAAATATACTCTTACTACACAAAAAAAAACCTATTTTTGTTTGCCACTTGAAAACAAACTCTCCTGAATTGTCAACATGAAAAGAATGATATCATTCTCCCCTGTGCTTTCTACATTTCCCCGAAACTCAAACATTTCTTTGTCCTTTTCTGAAGATATGGTATGCTAAACGTGTAGAAAGCATGATGAATATCAGCATTAAGTATGCATAATATTGACAGAACCACCAGGGAACTGACGCACTACATGTGTAATTCATAAGGCTGAACAGTTCTGTTTGTCCTATCATAACACGCGGATATTTATTCCGTAAATATTAAAGATCTTTCGTCAAACCGGAGAAAAGAAAGTAAATAAGAGAATTTTTGTTATCCCCCCTATTAGTCCATGAAAGCAATTAATAAATTATGCGATAATAAGAATTCATAACAAAATTAACCAACTGTAAATTATTTAAGTTTTCCGTTAAACGACTTGAAGAGAGAGTTATCTAGCTACAACATCAAAGAACACTGACGAAAGGAGATAGAGCGATTGGTTTGGGGTCTTCGCGGATAAATGTAAGCTGAGAGAGAGAGAGAGAGAGAGAGAGAGAGAGAGAGAGAGAGAGAGAGAGAGAGAGAGAGAGAGTTCTCTCAACTTGAAAAATGTAATTTTCTGATATTTTCATTCTTGCCTAAGTCATGTTACTGAATGATTCATCGGAATTGCTTAAATAAAACATGGTAATTCGTAAATAATGCCATAGGACACTCAGGCCCACATTCAAGTAAAAATTAATGTTTTAAGAGCTGTGCCAACTCCCCAGTCAGTATACTGAAACCACCTTGGCCGTCCTGAGAAACCCATTTCGTAGGAAAATAGTAAAAGACGATATACGAATATCTATCTATTTCTTATGGTTTCTGTATCTCTAGTACGTTCTTACTATCTTCATTCCATTCGCTAATAAAAAATTAGCGTCATATCTAGGCATACTACAAACTCGTAGTAGTCCTGCTGGCGCTTTGGCAAGTGCTATCGAAGGTGACCTTTTATCACAAATCTTTTTTTTCTTTAACGTTCATTTTCCTCTTCCTCTCTCTCTCTCTCTCTCTCTCTCTCTCTCTCTCTCTCTCTCTCTCTATATCTATATATATATATATATATATATATATATATATATATATATATATATATATATATATATATATATACAGTATATATATATATATATATATATATATATATATATATGTATATATATATATATATATATATATATATATATATATATATATAAAACTATACACACACATACATACATACATACATATGGGCTACTTTGCTATCTATGCCTTTCCATATTCCTTTCGTTATTTCCTCCTCCATCGTGCAACTAAGGTCTATTTTCTTCTAAAACTTAATTCACAGTTGTTTTTACCCATTTACCCTTCATGTCCTTCAGTACTCGTTTTGATAGTTCGGCATATTTTTCCTTTATACTCTTCAAGTACTGTAACCTCCTTCTAGGGTCTTCTGGCTCCCAATTTCCTATTCTTTGTAGCCGTTTAATTTCTGCTTTGCTTATATGAAGTATTGCCGCCCCGTATTATAATGCTGGTAGCGTTATTCCCATCCAGTAGTTTTTCTTGTTAATGTTTTATCCATGCTCATTTTTCTACTTTCTCTATCATTCTCTCCTTTTGAGTCTTGCTTAAATTTCCTTTATTGTCTATTATTATTCCTAGGTATTTCATATTATCTACCAGTTTAATCTGTTTATGTCTTCCCTATTACCGGATTTGATGTTTTACCATAGCACATTATTTTTGTCGTTATTCATTTGAAGTCCACATTTCTTGCTTATTTCTGACGCTTCGCCATTTCCGCATCCTTTGCTGGCACCAGACTATCATCCATTAAAAACAGGACTCCAATGTGGAATAACTAGGTGTTAAATTATACATCACCAATAAACCCGTTTCCACCAACATTAACAAAAAACTTTAAACGAAAAATTAATCTTCAAGATGAAGCATAAGAGACTTTTATATATAAAAAATGAGTTGGTATTCCAACTACAAGAATGAGAGAATAAGCAGACTATACCAAAATTTGCTTAAAACTGCAGTGGTAGCTTCTTCTGGAGACCGCCCCCCCCCGGAAAAAGGTATACGGATGATGTTTCTATGTATAAACACACACTTATATGCATATACATACATACATACATATTACATAACACACACATATATATATATATATATATATATATATATATATATATATATATATATATATATATATATATATATATATATATATATTTAAACAAACATATAAACACACACACATATATATAAATATAATATATATATATATATATATATATATATATATATATATATATATATATATATATGCATATATATACACATCTGTGTTAAAGTAGTTTTATAATAAACATGTTAGGGTACAAACGGCAACACGGATGGTGGTCGATGAACTTCTCTACCAAGCAGAAATCCAATGATCAAATTTATTTCAAACCCCCTCCCCTAAAAAAAAAAAAAAACTTTCATCGAGGATATGTCCTATCTACACATCTGGTCCTTTTTAGTGCTCCATCCGGAAGAGATTGGTTCGCAGGCGTCTTCCTACCCGGGTCTATTTATGCACTAATTCGTGCAAATTGTACAACTAGAACTGACGCAATATTTGGCCACCCGGCAGAGAGGAATTTAATATTCTTCTCTCCCTCCCCCCCTCTCTCTCTCTCTCTCTCTCCCTCTACTGAATAATATAGAACTGTCAGGATTTTAATAAAGACCTAAAAAACGGCAAGAAATTTATACCGACATGGATAGTTCTCTCTCTCTCTCTCTCTCTCTCTCTCTCCTCCTTCCAAAACAAATGCCTCGTGAAAGGCCACCTCGCCCTCAACCAGTACGAACCCCACAGTCTCCGACACTACCATCACCCTGAATGAAGACCCCCCCCTTCCCCACAACCCCAACAGCTCCCGGTCCCCGTCGCACCACTTCATAACACGGGCTCTTACGTGTCAGTCGGACTCTGATGATCCGAAAAATGGGAGAATTTTCATGTCTTATCATTCTCTCGGAGCGTTCCATTCCTGGTTTCATGGCGGAAGAAGAGGAGGAACTTTTCCCCACGGGAAACAATTGCTTCTAAAGGGAAATAAAGGTGGTGATGCGTTAATGCCGGAAGAGAGAGAGGGAGAGAGAGTGTGGATGGATTTCAACACTTTTAGGAAGTATATGATCAATACTAGTTACGTTATATATATATTATATATATATATATATATATATATATATATACCAGTATAATATATATATCCAGTGAACATACCAGCACGCGTTAAACGGAAACAAATTGACTCACATCGGGGTCGAACCCGTCTCTCAAATGAAAGTCAGGGCGGTATTTATTGACCTGTATGGCGAAATTGTAGTGATGTTACCTGGCCTTTCATTTGAGACTGAGGTTCGATCCCCATGTGAGCAGAATTATATACACGCATATATATTATATAAATAACTGTATATATATATATATATATATATATATATATATATATATATATATATATATATATATATATATATATATATATATATATCCAAGTCGCTTTTCTCCTAGAAAAACTTAGTATTGAAGCTTTTATCCTTCCGATTTTCAGTCCCATTTGGATGGTTAGAGCCTACGCCCGCCCATTACTGCTTGGTGATAAAGGGTTTGAACTCTCTAGGTGTGACCTAAGGAACTATTATATGCTTAACTATTTCAATATGCACTCTATAACTGTATTATCATAAGAATTACAGAGTAATACTGTCATGTCATTTACAGTCAAAACTCTCTAGTTGTTTCCGTTACAGACATTTTCCTTCAAAGTCCCTGACTAAAAATGACTTTGTACCTTCTCCATTTCTACATCAAATCCTTCGTTATTGATTACTTTTTCATCGCTTCATATGCCTCTGATGTAGTTTTACCGTGTCATTAACCCTTGAACTGTCTTCATTTTTCATTAACTATGCTATTTGTAATAATGAAATAGTTCATGAAAACATTCATTAGTTTCTTTTTGACCTATTCTTCTCGTACCAGCATTTACAACAGAAATGATCCATTCTAGTAACATTTCCAGACGCTGAGGCCTTGGCATCATAGTTTCTCTTATATGAAATAACACTTTTTGTTAATTGTACTGAAGACTATCCTAATCCATATTTTTCCCCCTAACTTTTTCATCCCCCATTCATAACGACTTTCAATTGATGTTGAAAACGCAACACTTATGTCGAGACCTATTTTTCAACCAAGTCGTCCGCTTGAGTACCGTTCCACCTACAACAAGTCGACTCAACGAAAGAAACTTAATTATTCCAGAGGGAAGAGAATGTGCCTCAAGTACTTGTCTCCAGCGATCTCCTCGTATCAATGCTTCAGTCCTGTGTTACATAAGAATTCAACACTTATATGTAAAAGTGTTTTGCTTAGCATGAATGAACTGGCAGTGTAACCTTACATGAAACGAAAATATGTACTTGCAAAAAAACAATGCACGCACACAAACAAATATATATATATATATAATAAACAATATATATATATATACATATATATATATATATATACACATTATATATATATATATATATATATATATATATATATATATATATATATATATATATATATATATCAAATAAGTCACTAAAACTGCACGTGATAAATAGATAGAATAATCATTATAGAGAGGTGAAAGAAGACTAAAATGCTTGCTGTATTGCACACTTTACTCCTTGAAGATGTACGCACATACGAAAGCGCTTGGTACCTGGTCTTAATTTTCACTCTCATGTGGTTGCTCTATATATATATACATATATATATACATACATACATACATACATATATATATATATATACATATTTGTTTGTTTATGTGTGTGCACTGTTTTTATGTACATATTTTCGTTTCATGTAAGCATGTAAGCAAGTTCATATTCATATATATATATTAGGTATATATATATATATATATATATATATATATATATATATATATATATATATATATATATATATGTGTGTATATATATATATATGTGTGTGTGTGTGTGTGTGTGTGTGTGTAAAGTATGTGTGGGATGTGGATCCAATTCTACAAACCTTTGTAGTGAGCAACTGGTCAAAGTGGGAGCCACGATTATACAGCAAAGACCTCGACTCAAGTTCGCTAGGTTCCGGTCAAGCAGAGGAACGGTAGGGCTAACATCCTCATCCTTAAAAACTTCATGAGAAACCACAAAGCTGCATAATTCCCATAAAATATATTTGACTGTTAGTGTTCACCTGCAATCTCTGCATAGAAGGACTGAAAAACATAGGTGAGGATGACCAATATCTTTAAAAGGTCAAAGTTTACATTAACGGTCGAGAATAATTAATTTCAAAGCCTAGATGATTTATTCAGAGAGCAGACTACAGAGCAGAGCAGGCAAGTATGATGCAGGTCCCCAAAGAGAAAAAATAAGTATTTGGAGCTAATGAAGACGGTGACTTTAAAAACAAACTCAGAATCTTGTAAGGAAAGAATAGACGATCCTCGTTGGAGTTTTCCTTATACAATGACTAGGTGTAATTTTGACTCACATCTTATTTTTGAGAAACATCTAATGAAAGTGTCAGCAAATGCCGCACGAAAGTTAGGTGTTGTACGAAAGGCCTCATATACTTATAACAGTGACAAAATCAGTGCAACTTGTTTCAGGTCATTTACACTTCCTTTACTGGAAGTTCTCCGGTATGAATGTCTGCTTCTGCCTGAGATTCATCTCTTTTAGATAGAGTGGTTCGTGTTGGTAGGTTTCTGGTTCCTAATGTTAGTAGTTAAGATTTGGAGCATTGACGGATGGTCTCTGTCAATCCTTCATAAGCTGTATTTTAAGAGAGATCTTTCACATTCTCAAATGATCCCTGATCCCCCTTTTCCTGCCGAGAGCAACCAGATTTTCTGAACAGCAGCAACAATATGCAGTAAATGTGCCACGCTGTCGAAATTCTTAGTTTCAGAGGTTCTTTATTCCTCACACCGTTAGACTGTGGAACAGCCTCCCTGACGATGTTGTGCAATTGGAACTTCAAAAGTTCAAGTGAAGATGCAATGCTTTACTACCCTAATACTATTCTGGCATTTTAATACATTTTTATCTGTAAACTAATTTTGTATTTTTTAATACGCGAGATCTCTTCTTCTTATTCCTTTTACCTCCTCTTACTTCTTCCTAATGAACACCGTATTCTTTGGAACCTTTGAATTTCAAGTCAATGGCCCCTTTGTGGGCTTGTTCCATGAATAGGGTTTTCAATTCTGAATAATAATAATAATAATAATAATAATAATAATAATAATAATAATAATAATAATAATGATAATAATAATAAGATAAAAACTTTTAAAGTATTAAATTAGCGGTATATCCTGGTATATCTTATAAAAAGATATATATTCTATATGTATATATATATATATATATATATATATATATATATATATATATATATATATATATATATATATATATTATATACCTCATGCCAATTATCCCGTAGTTATCAGTTTATGACGATGCTAATTATTCCCGAAAATATTTTCTAATTCATCATCAAAACCATTCTTCCATATTACTATTTTTTTTCTTTAAATTTCTGTCATTCACAAAAATAAACCATGTTGTACAGAGCCCATTACTTTTCCTTGTCTTCGTAACTCCTCTTTTTCAATACTCTATACTTTCAACTGAGTTTTTTGCTTCACTGCCTATTAAAATGTGCCATTTCTCTTTCCTAATGACTCAACTACTTTACGTTCCTTCTTTTTGCTAAAATCAAGTCTTTGTTCTCTACTAACAATTCGGTCTTTTTCAACACTTCCACCACTTAAGTCTTTTTCATTAATTCTTCTACACACAAATGTCTCCTTACTCCAGTAAGTACTGGGCATCTTTCTCCTGTTTTCAACATGGTCATTTTACTCGATTCATTCCTAGTTTCTAGTAAATCTTTTCTTCAATTACCTACTCGCGCTCTTTACTTTCCTGTTACATTTACTGCATTAACTTCAGACAATAAACTCGTGTGATTTTCCATCAGTGGTTGATTTACAGACTGATATAACTCAAATATTGTGGAATACCAGAAACACATTAAACACGTACAGGAGGCAAAAGGTTACGAGTTATCATGTGTGGGTAACGCATATTGCAAAGAGATTATTTATGTATTCAAATCGTAATACATCTGACATAAAAATTATCCTATTTTCAGAGACGGTTGATGTTTAAGAAAAGGTAATATGTTTCAAGATGGCGTTAACATCCGAACAAGCATTATTATTCAAAGAAAAAGAACTTACATAAACAACTCAAAAAGAAACTCATTACCATTCCATGACTTTTGAGAAGGACAGAAGAAGGGCAGAATTTTCAAGATGGAAACATTCATATGCATCAGAAGGACTTTTGACTCAGATGGTCTTTCGCTGGGAAGGCAGATATACAATACATCATATAGCAACAGCTCAAGGCACTTCACAGAGAGAGAGAGAGAGAGAGAGAGAGAGAGAGAGAGAGAGAGAGAGAGAGAGAGAGAGAGAGAGAGAGAGATGCTGAATATAGAATATCGTTAAAATCTGTTGCGCGACACAGAACGACTATTATGGGAAACGACTTTGTTATCGTCGATGTTTTTTCCTGTACAGGGGCTGTTTATCTCTGTCAGCCATAATTTAAAGTAATAATCGCCCTGTCTTCAGGGGCATCATTTCAGTGGGTTTACGGGAATTATCTCTCTCTCTCTCTCTCTCTCTCTCTCTCTCTCTCTCTCTCTCTCTCTCTTTTCTCTCTCTGCTTTCTTTAATTTCACTTGGTATATTCTAACTCTGTTGAAATGTAAAAACGATATTAACAATTATGAAAAGCGTATCATTTTAATCCATGAAAAAAAAAACCGTTCGGATAAGCAGTAGTTTCTCATTTTATCCATTTCTGCTGAGACAGAGAGAAGAAGAAACCCAAAATCCCACGGAGAATAAAAGACAAAGAGGTGGTTGGAAGGGCAGAGACATAACTGTATTTTCACATTTAATTCTCCTAAACTTTTCTCGGACATTTGGAAAATGGATCTGTCATCTCCACTGTCGGCAGCCTTTTTTTAGAACTCCTTTTTATCTTGTTTCTTAGCTGGTCAGAGGTTTAAAGTTAAATTTAGATATTATAATATACGAGTTACTCCTTCCCGTCAGCTGGCAAGAAACACTGAGGATGAGTAGAAATCTCTCTCTCTCTCTTTCTCTCTCCCCCACACATGCACGCTAACGAATTCTGCAAAACTCTAAGTCGTCATTACTTGAAAATTCAGCAGAGGAAGTTCTGATCAATAATTGAGCAACACTGATTTCAAAACAACTCTGTGGAAAAGCAACACACAAAAACATTTAAACGAAATTTAAGAGAGAGAGAGAGAGAGAGAGAGAGAGAGAGAGAGAGAGAGAGAGAGAGAGAGAGAGAGAGAGATGGGTTCTATTATACTCTCATCGTCTCATTCCTGCTGACAACAAAGTAAAATTAATTGCTAGTATACCTTTCCGTTTATCAGTGTTGATGTATCTTCGAGAGCTTTCTGTGTCAAACATAGTTACTCATAGTTTCAGTGCGAAAGATTTATGTAAGTAATAATGTGTTTTTGTGATCAAATCAACTATAATGTCGGTAATCAGCTGTAACTAGCACAGGCCGGAAGATAAGAGGCGGAAATTTCTTGGGCCTATCCATGAATGAGCAAGTTAAAAAAATTCAAAAAATACGCAAGAACTGTTGGCTTACAGAGCGCTCCGAGCTGCATCGCCTTTGGGAGGAAGTTGGAGCGTAATGATCATTGCTGAATGTGTTTCTCCTCCCGACCCTGGTCCGAAGCCCGTCGAAAAAAGCCGATACTTTCACTTCATTGCCTATTCGGATTTCTAAAGGAGTTTTATGAAAGTAAGATCCAAAATACTAGTAACTAGATATTCGAGAAGTTATGGGTTCAGTGGCGTCGTATTTACATGTTATGAAAGCCTACAAGTTTTTATAATTAAAAAGTAAGAAAGGTTAAATTTTAAACCATAAGTCATCCATAACTCTATTCATTTACTTATCTGAATATTGTCCGTTTTTTCTAGAATGTGACATTTGCTAAAATGGACACCAAAATATTAATCAATTTCGTTTCGGACGGTTGGTGCAAGCCCAGAGATCAACACAAGCCTCTTAATTCATTTAACACTTTACCCTTATCATGGGCCGCTGCAGAGAAAAGGCTCATGATGACATAAGGCCAGCTTAACCTTCACCAGCTAACCAATCAATTCATCCATTTTATATATATTTTGAATAATGGACATTCAAATACCCGAATGAGCCGGCGCTAATTATTCCAGATCAATAGAATTTTGCTCCGGAGTGAATGTTCTTGATCAAGCTGCAAAAATCGCTACCCCTCAAGTAGTGAGTAATTAATTTCCAATTACAAGGATTTAATTACACTCCTTTCTAATTCCATTAGTCTGATTATTTCATTCCGCTTCGGTTCGCTAAAAATCATGAAAATCCTTGAACTCTACAAAGAAAATTATACCTCTTTCTCTCTCTCTCTCTCGCATACTGGCTGAAGGCTGAGCCGAGGTGCGCCACACATTTCAATCGGTACAACATAAAAAAATTTCTAAAATAATATTACTTACAATCTCTACCTATATGACCTAACTATGAATTCTCAAGGTAGCTTACATTTCTAAAAGTATTTGTTTTCAGTTCAAGAAACAGACGCATCATGACTTAAGAAGAAAAATTCCTGCAACTTTTTGATGAGCCTTGTTTCAATTCCTCCTTGAAGCAGCCGACCTTTATTAGGGCAAGTTTCACATTCTCTGTCTCCCTCTGCATAGAAAAGATTCTCATATCAATATATATTTATGAAATAATCATATTCATCTGTCTAAGCTACCATAGTCGTACGCTGAAGCCTGAATAGGGCTAATTTAAAGTATTTTATTGTATATCAGTAATTGCTTTTTTTTTTTTACCAACAGAGCTATAACAGAATAGCATTTACTGTCACCTGAATAATAATTAAAGTCTATGAAGGTTTGCGTTAAAATATCTGTATATCCGTGCATAAACTTCTACAAACATTAATCAGCACAAGACGAGACACCTTACGATAAAGCATAATGCAATTGCTCACAGGTATATTACGTTATGCGGAATGCAAGATATAGTTCTTACTTGTATACTTCTTTCCACACAACATACTTGAGTATTTAGTATTTGTTTTAAGAGGCAGATACTGCGTTGCTGATATGTTCATGTTTCTGTTGAAGTAACTCATGACATTAACCACAACATTACCAGCAGCTTCGGGCATTCTAATTACCTTTCTTTTTCATGGCTTGAAGTGAGCTTACTGTCGACGAAAAAGCGAACACTGAACACTACTCGGAATTATATGAGTTTCCTCCTTTGCCTCAAGATACCGTGATGTCACTTTGCTTGTGTTCCCAACTCGTTGAGCAAGTCCAGGAAAGATGACAGTTCTTTTCCTTCTTCTCCTTCCTCTTTCTTTCTTTCTCTTCTCTCTCTCTCTATTATCATGTGAATCTAATGCGAAGCTCCTTTATAATATACTGGTTGCATAATGCCTTTAACCCGAGTAGTTTCATGAAATAACGTACAAAACTAATTTATGACCTTCACATGCAGTGCTTATGATAACTTACGTGAAGGCAGACGCTTGGCATTCTTCCATTATCTTAATGCAATAAACAATTTCCTTAGCATCACTAACAATTACAGGAAACTTATAAAACTAGACAAATTAGCAGTTGTCTCCACCTTGTAAATGAAATTTCTAGTTTAGACAAAATGCTTCCTGGGCGAAGTCAACGCCGCACGCAATGAGCTATGGACCGAGTATAGATAACAAATTCTCAAGTAAAACCTTAAACATGTTTAAATAACAGTTTTTAAGATAAACACGAATTCGTAAACAATAAAATAATAATATTACAATAATAACTAAAAGCATTATTCCACTGATAATTCTGCGAAATTTCACTGATAAGTACTAGTCGAAGGGATCAGACTAAATGAATAGGCTGATCCTCGTACGCCTATATTTACAAATGATAAATTTTGATCATCCTTAAGATTTACTGGAGACAATCAGTAAATCATAGCTGTTAATAATTTAGGTAAAAAATCTACCAGAACAATTAATTTAGAAAAGATTAATACTTTGCAAATATTAGTCTTTGACGACTTATAGATATATCATTGGACATCGTTCGCGCCAAGCATTGGTTGTTGTAATGCCAGTGCTATTAACTAAATCAATCAATCAATGCCACATTGCGTAAAATTATGAAATAAAATAAGAAAAATAGATATTACTTAGATGAATGACAAATTTTTTTCGTTGAACATTTCAGATATGCAAAACATGTTAAAATATACCTCATTTTCAATACTGAATCTCACAGCTATACCTCTGTAGTTCCATAATGTCCCTGCGAATAACTTGCATATTCCACTCCATACTTTTCTAAGTTGTTCATTCAGAGAAGAATTTTTGCCTGTTAGCTCGATTTAAAAGCAAGAGGGAAAACATTTTAAAAAGTCTGTTTGTGATCGCAAGAAATTCATCATTGAGTAAGTGGCAGGGGAGATTAAGGTGGATGGTATCAGATTTAACTAGATTCTTCCTGCCCAAAGCAGGCGTAGTCTTGGCATTACGTTTCATTTTTGTAATAAAATCATATTAGTCACTACATTTGTATAAAGGAGAGAGAGAGAGAGAGAGAGAGAGAGAGAGAGAGAGAGAGAGAGAGAGAGAGAGAGAGAGAGAGAGAGAGAGATATTCCAGAATTAGTGATTTTAACCCTTGCAGTATTTAGAGAGAGAGAGAGAGAGAGAGAGAGAGAGAGAGAGAGAGAGAGAGAGAGAGAGAGAGAGAGAGAGAGAGAGATATTCAGTAAGCAGAATCAGTGATTTTATCCCTTGCCGTATTTAGAGAGAGAGAGAGAGAGAGATTCTGCATGCAGAATTAGTGATTTAATCCCTTGCAGTATTTAGAGAGAGAGAGAGAGAGAGAGAGAGAGAGAGAGAGAGAGAGAGAGAGAGAGAGAGAGAGAGATATTCCGCAAGCAGAATTAGTGATTTTATCCCTTGCAGTATTTAGAGAGATATTCTGCATGCAGAATTAGCGATTTTATCCCTTGCAGTATTTAGAGAGTGAGAGAGATACTCTGCACGCAGAATTAGTGATTTTATCCCTCACAGTATTAGAGAGATATTCTGCAAGCAGAATAATTGATTTTATCCCTTGCAGTATTTAGAGAGAGATATTCTTCATGCAGGATTAGTGATTTTATCCCTTGCAGTATTTAGAGAGAGAGAGAGCGAGAGAGAGAGAGAGAGAAAGAGAGAGAGAGAGAGAGTACTCCGATACTCACAGAAACCTTTATAGGATTTAGGTATCCTTTCCAACTTTCCCCTCTGGAGGTACTCACTGTTTACAGCAGTTCCTTTAAGGGGGAGACACAAAAGAAGAGGGTTGAAATCTCACACGACAAAATGCTTACCAACTTTCTTCTACAGCTCTCCATACGTATATATATCTAGCTGAAATCCTTAAAGGAATAGCGACACTTCAGAAATGTCTTCATGCTTCTGATGTATCTGCGGAGCTTTGAAAGTCGTTTGGTTTATAAGCAAAGTTCCCCTTTTTGGTTATTTTTCTTTTCAGGGATGATATAATACCTAGAACGACTTTATTCACTCCCTTCACGTTGGATGACTACTGATTTGATTTGACAACTGGATATTTTCAGACGAAAATAATGATGTGTGGATGACCGAATCTTATAGTTAATTTGAGCCCATTATTCTCAAAGGAATGATACAGAATTTCTCGTAACTGGCTGAAATATTTTGAAGGAATCTAAATTATTACGACATAAAAAACAATCAGTGTATTACTTATACTTTCCGCGTTTCAATAAAACATTCTCGTGTAAGAGAAAAAAGAAGAAAAGATCACAACTAAACTAATGCACGCACATTCATGCACATATACACGTATTTTCCAATGTTAATAAAAACAAGTAAAAAATGCGCCGAAGTTTCTTCGGCGCAATCGAGTTTTCTGTATAGCGTACAATGCTGTATGAGCAGCGGCCCGCAAAACTTTCAGCCATAGGCCGGTGGTGGCCTGCCCTATAGTGTTGCCAGACGCACGAACATGGCTAACTTTAACCTTAAATAAAATAAAAAAACTACTGAGGCTAGAGTGTTACAATTTTGTATGTTTGATGATTGGAGGGTGGATGATCAACATACCAACCAATTTGCAGCCCTCTAACCTCAGACAGAAAAAGTGCGGACGGACAGACAAATAGCCACCTCAATAGTTTTCTTTTACAGAAAACTAAAAATTGTTGACAATGTTTACATGTAAAAGCCCAGAAGCTATGCAATTTTTGTGTATTTACTCACATAAGAGTTTTCCATCAAAACCACCTACATCGAAATGATTTACTTCCCACTCGGCGTATTTTTCATCTTTCGAACAAAGGTAAAATGTTTAAAGTAATATGAGATTAGTGTTTGTTACTGAGAGAGAGAGAGAGAGAGAGAGAGAGAAAATAATCTATCAGCTCTGCTCCACATCCAGGCAGCAGATAGGGACTAATTTGCGTGCCTTCTAAAAGACAAATTCTCTCCATCAGCAAATCAGCACTTATGAATACGATTATTTCTCTCTATCGCTCTCTCTAGTTATTGTGAGATCATGACCTGTGACATTAGACCCAGTATCTTTTTTTCTTTTACACTAAGACTTTCCTATTTCATATCCTTTATATTCAAAAGCAGATTTTTGCTATGAGAATTTGTAAAGTTTAATTAACACCGTCAGTTTATTGTTAAAGGATTTTCGTATATCCTCTTCATGGCAATCGAAGCAAATTAGATTTCGCTGATAAAAGCTGATGGAATATATTGTAGATTTCGAAATAAAAAGATTTATGATTTATACTTTTCATGAGAGAGAGAGAGAGAGAGAGAGAGAGAGAGAGAGAGAGAGAGAGAGAGAGAGAGATTATGAATCCCACAATAATTATACTTTTTAATCATGCAGTTTCATATGTACATTAGTTTTCCAGAGCCATAGCGTAATGTATTTTACCGCGCTTGCAGCCACCTCTCATTCTCATTTTAAATATACTTCTTGCAATTTAATACGTTTTTATGCATTCATCAATTTATTAATTAATTTTTTTAATAAGTGAGAATTCTTCCTGTATTGTCCCTTACCTTCTCTTAGTTCTTCGTAATGAACACCATATTCTTTGGAAGCTTGAATTTCAAGTCAATGGCCCCTTTGGGCTTGTTCTATACGAATAGGGTTCATCTTCTGAATAATAACAATGACAATAATAATAATAATAATAATAATAATAATAATAATAATAATAATAATAATAATAATAATAATAATAATATTCAGGAGATATGGATATGATTGTGAGGAATATGTACTCATTCATATCATAAGAACTCTGTAGCATTTAGTTTGGCATTAGCAATTCCATGAGTAGTTTTGCTTTAAATACCAATTCTGCTCACAATGGAAAATGTTCACTTTGCACCCATTGCATACAACTTTGGGAGAAAACCTTGATGGCTGACTGAATTAGAAGCTGCGGAAATATAGATCTCCTTCTTGTATATTTTGGGGAGTCTGGGTTACAGCATAACATTATGTCGACCATGAGGTCTCGGTTATCATAAAATCAATGAATCTATAACAACGAATCTGAAATTACCTTGAGTGCAATATCCTTTTACGAAATTCTGCTATACAGATGAATAGTGCGATCATTTTATTTATAGTATGCAGCAACGACACCAATGATTGAGTATATATACTATACCTATATCTTTAGGAATGAACAAAGAAGTCATAGTGTTTTGGAAAGTCAACTTTTCTTTTTCATGCAGTTTTCGGTAACTTACCTAAACCCTGACTGAGGGAAGCAGTGACCTGACCTTTTCCATGTTAGGTTAGCAGGAAGTAATAATAACCTTACCTAGCCTAGATCTGAGGGGAACAGTGACCCTACATAGTCAAACTGTAAAGGGAAGAGTGACCTTATTTAGTTAAAAACTGAAGAAAACAGTGTTCTTACCTAGTCCAGTTCAAAGCGGGAAACAGTTAACTGAACTTTTCAGGTCAGAGGAAAACAGTAACCTTACCTGGTCCAGGTTTGAGATGAACAACGGCCTCACACAGTCCACACTCACTAAACAAAGATCTAAGCCCAGCCCTGAGAGAAACAGTTACCTAGCCCAGTCTTGGCCTGGGGGAAATAGTTTTAAGATGTAGTTCAGGCCACTGTAAAATAATGAACTAGGTCCAGGGTTGACAGGAACAATGAGGTTAACATAGTTCATGCCTAAGGGAAACAATGACCTAGTCACTGCCATGCCCGAAGGAAACTGAGTCCTAATCAAGTCAACGCATAAGGCTAGCAAGACCTAATACACACATACACACGGGTATGCATGTATGTGTGTGTGTATGTATGCATGTATATGTGTGTGTGTTTGTGTGAATAGGTCTCAGTAATTTAAACCTTGGCCAGACAATAGTATCACCGCTGGATACTGTACCTGATGTTCATACTCTACAGCAGCGTTTTTCAAACTTTTCTTCCTGTGACCTCCAGCAAGGACTGGATTTCGTACTGCGACCCAGTATGCCCATGTGTAATAAATCAGACACAATGTACGAATTATGTTCCTTTATGTATGAGTGACACATGATAATTTCATAGTTATGGACAGAAACTATTCAGTTAATAGCATATTTCTATTTTTAAGAAGAATATAGAGAATGAAAAGATACATTGTTCATAAAAGCCTAGCTAAAAGGGCACGGTGAACAATATTTGTGAATTTTTCAGTTAATGAGGAGGATGTGCTTGTTTTTCATAAGTAGTTGATTCCAGTCTGGAACACAAGAAGAAAAATGCAACACGCATATTTGGTGTAGTGTTTAGCCTCTTTCCATCTTCGGTTTTTATATGGAAAAATGAGTAATGAGTACGATGAGATTGTTCCTTTCACTTGCTTCATTTTTCAGTCTTTTCTCTTTGTTGTGGCCCATTTTACTTATTTTGCGACCCACTAATGGTTCGGGAACCGTGTTTGAAAAATCCTACTCTACAGTAAAGCTACGCCGAAAATTATCTATATGACTGATTAACAGTATTAGTTTCAAGCAATTTCACTCGAACCCCCACCAAGAATGAAATTTAAAAACTAGAAACTAGCAAGCTGAATCGTTAAGAGTAATTTCCGCAACTTCATCTTGCACGCCCTTATTGTATTTATAGTTTTAAAACACTTTTATGTGAATTTATTTTACCACCAGAGGCGTGATGCATCTCTCTTAATTTTCCTGTGCTTTCATTTCACGTTTAATTTACGATACATGGCTCAAATTAACGTAGCATTATAAATATCGTCTTTTTTTCTACTACGTTTTAATGTACATCTTTTTCATAATTATTCTAATAGATTCCAATGTAAAGTTTTTCAAAAAAAAAAAAAAAAATTCTGACTTAAACAAGAAAAACAAGTTCTTTAAAATCTATCGAACGTTTTATTTTTCTAAACGTATCCTTTGCAATTTAAAAAAAATACACTGCCTTAGGACTTTCCACACACGAATTTGTTTTTAGTTGACCGCGGAATGCATCGAGCATCAATGAACTCGCGCAAAATAACTCTTTGTGCCACTTCCTTGAAATTGAGCCAGTCACCATCACCAGCATCCCTGTGTACTGCATTAAATTATGGCCAAGTGCCTTATTAGTTTGGTGTTCTTTAGTGAGGATAACAAGAGATATTTTAAACAAGATAATATTTTATTTTTTAATAGGACCAGATGTTACGCAAAGATTTTTGTGTGTATGTGTGTGTGTATCGCGTTACTAGTATGTTATCCATTCTGGCTGCTTTCATCTCGTATGGGCTACCTATTCGCCATTCTTTACCCGTTTCATTGCTTATGAAAGTACTAACCCTATACTTATATTCACATTTTCCCCGCTCAATTTGACATTTAATTCTTTTTCTACACGAGTCTGTGCTTGTGATTTGGTTATCATGAAAAACTTTATTAATGATGACAGCGTACTGCCAAGCTACAATTAAACAACTGATAATTTCTACGATAACTTCGAAACAGAAGCACGTCCACATAAAGATGTATGAATGCAAAATTTAAACTAAATGCTCTTGTGAGCAACAAGTCTTACTTTAGTTCAAAATCTGTAAAATCAAAACAATTGACACTAGGTTTGAAAATGAGTTTCATGACCTACAGTATTACCATTTTATAATTTATACATAACCAATGCGGGCAAAGTTCACAGAACATCATACATTTAAAAGATTCTGGCTTTGTATTTTACTCATACTTAGATTTTTAGTAAGGTAAATGTCTGTTAGGTTAAATTTACGACGGAAAGGCATCAAGCTTGAAATTCAATGTTATAGAAGAGATAAAATGTGATAAATCCATTGAAAAGAAATAACAACATAAGCAGAGATACGATTTATCTAAGCGCCCAAGAATCTCTGCCTCGACCAAATTAAAAGGACTGCAAGGAGCTTCACGAATGTACAGAAATAAAAAGAGAATAAAAGATTCAGTGGAGAGGTATGATAGATAACCATGCCTCTCTGTGCTGTGTAGGTGGAAGCATTTTTCCACAGTCGTTAAGAGTGTTGTCTGGTAAGCAAAATTTCATACGCTTGCAAAAGCACTACATTTGTAGATAACACCCAAGGGAAAACCGCGACTGGTAAGGTTATCTTAACGCCTGCGCTGCAAAACAAAAACGGGAAGGGAATCTTTAGTGAAAGGTTCGAAAGAAATATGTGATAGTTACAGTGTATTTTCTAGCCATTATGAACACTGGCATACAATATTTTCTCATATTATTTCACGGGGGAAGGGGTACTTGAACCTGAGCATATTCTAATCACATCTGAGAAATTTTGATCACATAGACACGATATTATTATTATTATTATTATTATTATTATTATTATTATTATTATTGTTATTATTATTCATCCCAAACATGGACAAATTGAAACTAATAACAAAATACAAGAAAACTGAAGTAGACAATAATCTATACTTTAAATGATAAACAGATTAGCCTGTTATAAAATATCAACTAACAACACTGAACGTAAAAAAGTTTGAACCTTTAAAAGATAAAAGTACATTATTATCACAAGGAACAAAATAACGAATAGAAACAGTGAACGGGGGAAGGAGAGAGAAAGGGAGGGAGAAAAAGAGAGTGGGAGCCTTTCATTAAAAAGATAATCATAGAGACCTTTGCCTGTTACGCTTCTCTTTTTTTCAAATACAAAAACAATTCCTTCAACTTGCTCCTGCTTCGAAAGAGCAAAATTGGGAGTTCGAATAGCACAGAGAGAGAGAGAGAGAGAGAGAGAGAGAGAGAGAGAGAGAGAGAGAGAGAGAGAGAGAGAGAGAGAGAGCAGATTTTGTGAAGCTACTTGTACAAATATTTCCTTTAAGAAATACACTTTTTGAGTGAAAAAATCATATTTAGTTGCTTCAACATCCAAAATAGTCCGACCTAGGCAATAGGACTACTGCAGTGTCGTAGGTCTGTGAGGTCCAGAGCTGTCGCCCGAGACCCTCAGGCCATCCTAGCTTCAAAGCATAAATCTACATGACGCACCGACACTCTCAGGAAACACTGATCCAGCGCTCCTGATTCAATTGATCTTGTATGCATTTTTTAGAAGGGATACTTACAAGTCCTGGATGCAAAGGAGGACATAGAAAAAACGGCCATTACCTACACCTTCAACTACAGCTGCTTCGGACTTTGAAACTCAGGTTCTAACTGCCAACATCTGATGAAAGAAATCCTGGGCAACCTACCTTTCTGTGTCGTCTACGCCGACAATATACTGAAATTCAGCCCCAACATCAAACAACACATGAGAGACATCAGGCGGGACCTATAAATACTTAAAGAAAATGGACTTATAGTCCAAAAAGACAAATGTGAATGGGAAAAACCAGTGGTGGAATTCCTGGGTAACCTAATAAGCCCTGGCGGTGTCAAGGCCCCCCTGATGAAGGTCTAAGTAATCACCCACTTCCCAAAACCAACAACAATCAAAGTAGTCCAAGAATTCACTGGAATGATTAACTATTACCACCGTTTCATACCCAACATTGCTGAAATAATGGCCTCAATACATGATTGTTTACAAGGAAAACCTAAAAAACTATGTTGATATGAAAAACAAGATAAAGCCTTCACACTAGCTAAAAAAAC
>NC_089742.1:65661505-65684005 GCF_040412425.1 Macrobrachium rosenbergii | reverse complement strand
TATGATAATGATACGTACACGGCGAGTGTAAAATCTACTAAAACATGCAGCCAAGTGAAGATTTAAAAAGATGTCCAGGATATCAGCTTCCATTGCAACACAAATCAAAGTTTTTGTTCTTAAGTTCAGGGACTTTTACTGTTTTCAACTCATCCAGACATTAATGTATTTCAATACTGAATATCGTGTTGAATTGGAAATATTGTTTCTTATTCTTAAATTTTGCATCTATGCAGCAATTAACCCTCTGGAATTCGAATGACTGTTGATGTATCATCAGTCTAACCTCAGATTTCCGATGACGCTTTGAAGACTCATGAAATAAATAGTGTATAACACTTATCAGAATGAAACTCAAATGTAACGTCCACACGTACCTATAAAGAAGTTTCCCGACTAAACTAAAGGATGTGCATAACAAATACCATGTAAATCTTGTCATAATTTTTTAAACTGGTCAAACTGGAAAACACTGGAAAAAATAGAGGAGCATAAAATATATGAAAGATACACACACGTGAACATCGCAATGTAAGTACATGTTAGTGAAAACAATCATACAATCATTTGCGCAGAGGCAAAACAAATAGCTTATTATAAAAATTCATAGGCAAGAAACAACTTAACCTTAGTATTAAACAGAAAGCTTATGTAAGAATATGAATATCAGCCATGGCACGTATAAAACTGGTCCATTAATTTCAAATGAAATATGTAAAATATGTAAACTTTCGGGAAGGTAGTTGACATGGATGAGAAAGATGTAAGCTGAAACCCGCGTAGGGGATAATAAGATTTATCAACCGAGTACTTGACCTAAGGCACCTTCGCACCAGTCAGGTGTGAGTACTTGGTTTTCAACCGTCTGTATGTTCGTTTTTATTGTCCTTCTAGAAATTACATATAACATATTTTAAACTTGGTGAAGACCACGGTTTTTGACTCAGACTCTTCCAGAACTTAGTGTATGTATGTTCAATATTAGTATATATATATATATATATATATATATATATATATATATATATATATATATATATATATATATATGTGTATATGTATATACATACACACACACCAATACACACACACATATACATATATATATATATATATATATATATATATATATATATATATATATATATATGTGTGTGTGTGTGTGTGTGTATATGTATATATATATATCATAATTTAACAAATAATATATTATATATATTTACAAATATACAGTGCGATATCTTCTATGATTTAGGATTTTTTTCGTAGTGTTGTTCCATTACCGAATTCATTCATTTTTATTATCACGTAATTTCTCCCTTTATTTTTCATACAGCAGCAGTGACCACTCAGTGTAAACTCAGTGGAACTTGTTCTTACATGTGGATTTATTGTGGAACATCTGACACAAGTAAGAACAAAGTACAAATTTTTAAAAAGACCAGAGATAATGGTTATGCAAAGCAAAAAAAAAAAAAAACGTACCCCTAACTATCTGTTATTGGTTAACTCAGCCTCATTATTTGGAGTTCTTATTTATTTTTCTTCTGTTTTGTATTGTACTACGTTAAATTACCTACTAATCAGCTTTTAAAACGTAGGTAAAATACTGTTCCTACCGAAATAACTTAACAATAATATCAATGAAAGAAAAATGATTGTCATGCTAAAAATTCTAATAAATGTTTCTGCCTTTTATCTTCTTTTTTTTTTTTTTGCACCAAAAGTATCACGGTTGGCAACAATGGAGAGGCACTCTGCAAATTGCAAAGAAATCTCCATTAGGTCATTATGGGTGAACATTTCCTTATAGCAAACTGCAGAAATTTCTGTCCTCTCTTAACTTCATTGTCTCGACTTTGTATTTTCGCTGTTATCATTTTCTGACAAAACTTCAAAACAATATTCCCGTCATGAAATTTAGCTGTTCGATGACCCATGCAAGCAAATGATTACTTTTAAAAAAATGTCAGCATTGGAAAAAATGCCCTTTTCTTTCATTTTTTATATAATAAATGCCATAGAAGATAATAAATAAATATCAGTTAAACGCATATTTTCACTTGGTTCAGAAGAAAAAGTAAAATCTATATTAACCTATTCATAGTGAATATTCTATTACGGAAAACTATAGATTTTTTTTTTATTTACTAATCGACAGAATTCAACTTATCAAGTGGCCCCAATCATTTTTTTTTCTTTTTGACAAGCTACATTTATGTACAAATGTTCAGCTTTAAATGGATATAAAATTCAACTCCTTATCGTAAAAAGTAAATTTACATGGACCGCTCAAACAAAATTATCATGATTCGAGAGAGCAGTGAGTCTGAGAAAATATGAGCTGCTAAGGAAGGAGGAGGAGGCGGGGGAGGAGGGGGAAGGGGAAACGATGGGGGCGAGCGCTTGATGTGGAGCCTGTTAAAACCCAATAGGATGAATATTATACCACACTCTTAGACTGGGCATTACTCTGGCTGACAATGAATTGCGTAGGGTTCGTGTGTGTAATTGTGATTTTACACAGCATTCTCTCTCTCTCTCTCTCTCTCTCTCTCTCACTCTCTCTCTCTCTCACACACACACACACACACACACACACACACACACATATATATATATATATATATATATATATATATATATATATATATATATATATATATATAATATATATATATATATACATCACACACACACACACACATATATATATATATATATATATATATATATATATATATATATATATGTGTGTGTGTGTGTGTGTGTGTGTGTGTGTGTGTGTGTGTGTAATTCTAACATACACAATGCCCTCTTCTAACTTCTCCGAATTCTTCGGGGTTTTGGATGTGCTTGTAACTATGACCATGCATTGAGACGCAAGAAATTGAAGATGTGATTGCCGGTCGCGGGAGATGAACCGCGTCGCCTTCGTGGTCAGGTCGGCAACGTGACCTCCGCGTAGTTAAGGCGACGCGGGTTCGTCCTGCAACCGGCAATCACAGTCCTCAATTTCTTGCATATGGATGTACGGCTTCGTAGTTACAAGCACATCCAAAAAAAGGAAGAATTCGAGAAGTTAAGAGGGCATTGTGGCTATTAGAATTACATATGTGTCTGGTAAAAGTGACCAGTAGATTTACATATATATATATATATAAATATATGATATATATATATATATATACATATATATATATATATATATATATATATATATATATATATATATATATATATATATATATATGTATGTATGTACACAGTATGTAGTGGACTTCTGAGGTTCTACCTTCCATTTAGATTAACAGTCTTCCAAGAACCTTATTATTGGATCCATTCCATCCTGCCAACTTTCCACATTGTTAAACATTCCTGGTTCAGATCTGCAAGAACAGCAGCGAGGATTGTAACTTTTAAAGTAACATACAATATGGAACGCGAGTAATGAAAGTAACTATATCATAAAATTAGAAACGAGTAACTCTCACTCCGAAGCATTTTTTTTTTTTACAATTCTCCCGAAACAAATAGTCACAAACAATTGTTTCCACAAACAATTTGAAGAAACGTTCCTGAATTACAGCGGCACTGTGACTGTCCGTGCCCGCTAATCCAGATGAAAGCTACCAATTGGAATGCTGGGAAAATTGGCAATAAAAATGAGTACACAGGATTAAAAGATATAATTTTATGATTAACTGTCGGTACTGGCTCTAATCCCTTGGAGTCCAGCATTCAGCAATAAATCTCGCTGATTAAAATCCATGCTTGAAACGCTCACGACTTTGAGGATTATATTGCTTTTTGATATTTGGCTTTATATTAAGTCTTTGAAAAGGCGTTAATTTAAAGCTTTCATTTCCTCTTTAACAGACAATATCTGAATCTTGATTAAATCTGAAATTACCTCGCTGTTTTGTAGGTAATTTTTCATGCAGCTCAATATTGTCAGAATGAATGTATCTCTTTATTTCTTTTTATTTCCGTAGTTTTAGGACAAGTGATGGCCGTTCACATTTTCCAGTTTTACTTCAAGTTCAGTGTGACAAACAATTTCAGAATGGATAATACCTCGGTATGACAGGCGCCTGAGAATACAGTAAAATGCGTAAATTTAAAAATGTAAAAGTTTTTTAAAATAATGAACGTCTTTCCACCTTCCAGAGTTCAGATGGCTGTCATAGTTTCAAAGCTGCTTACAGTAAGGTCAAAATTTCTAGTAGAATCTGAAATGTAAAACACTTTTTCAAAACGTAATGAAGGTTTACACATGAGGCTATCGTTCAAAAATTTAATGAAAATCGTAAGAGAATTTAACCGGTCCAAACAAACTCATGCTACATAATGTCTAAAATTGATAAGATTATGGCAAAATGACTTAAAATCAAAAGTTAAAGAGCACTGCCAACCCCATACACCATCTCTCTCTCTCTCTCTCTCTCTCTCTCTCTCTCTCACACATTTTATATTTCTTTTGTCTTACCAAGATACCTGTTTCCAGTTCCATATAAGCTTAGCTTCAGAGAAATGGAACGTAAAGTCGCACATCTTATATATAATGAAATGATTTATTAGGAGGAAAATTAATAATGGTCAGAATGATCACTTGATTCTAAAAATGAGAATCTTCCCCACTCGTGAGCTGAGATCCGTCAAGAGGATGAAGCAAATGAAGTGGAACATGATAATCAGACTAATGGAATGGTTTAGGGTGGATAATTACACCTCACTAATTAGAAATTAATTGATGTAATAATATTTGCGATAATATTTTCAGAGCTTCGTGAGACATTCGCGAAGGAGGAATCATTATCAATAGGAGAAACTGACAAATGAATGTAATGTATAATATATCATCTAATTTTTTTAATGATGTGTTGAGATTTTTTACGCTGTTTGATCATTCTTAGCATTAAACTGTGATAAATAGAGACCAGCACTAAGACTCACAACAGATACACACACACACACACACATATATGTGTGTATATATATATATATATATATATATATATATATATATATATATATATATATATATATATATATATATATATATATATATATATATATAAATATGTGTGTATACATATATATCTATAATATATATATATATATATATATATATATATATATAATATATATATATATATATATATATATATATATATATATATATATACATATATATATACATTCAATGTATTCATATAAAATAATTATTCTCTAGATTAATACTAGTATCTTTTCTTTATCTCTTTATGTAATACAGCACATGAAGTTCTCTGGTAATTCAACAGATTAAATTTCCATTACGGCGTTCAAACCAGTGGGTGGTTGCAAAACATATTCTATCTATTTTATTAGTTATGAACTAATTAGTGTTAATGAGCGTATGATAACAACACCCAAACAAGTACACAAGTATGATAAAACATCGTATATAGGAGACAACACTGAAATGTACACGTGCTCTTAATTGCAAAAGGTGAACTATATATACATACATACATACATACATATACATATATATATATATATATATATATATATATATATATATATATATGTATGTATATGTGTGTGTGTTGTGTGTGTGTGTGTGTGTGTGTGTGTGCGTGTGTGTGGTGACGAATTGGCTGACAAGGGGCAGAAGTTCGTTGGTTTAGATAAGTTATATGAAAAATTTGGAAAGTAAGGAGAAAAAGCAGTAAGTTATAAAGGAATCTAGAAAATAAGGTGGAGGATGTTTAGTATTGTGTGGAAAGAAGATGAGTTGCTGAGAGTAATTTTAAACTCTTATGATAGATCTGAAGAGTGCATGGTTTGGTGTAAAGGTATCAAGCTGAAACGATGGTGCGCTTTCCCTCAATTGCCACTTAATATCTATACGGAAGGAATGATGCAGAAAGCAACGGGTGAAGATTTGTGATTAGGAAAATGGCTGATGTTTGCAGATGGTAAAGATTCGGGATAGTGAAGAGAAACTGCAATAACTACGCAACTGGTGAAAGAGCATAAAAGTATTTGCAAGAACAAAAAAGTTGTGAGTACATGTGAACAGGAGTCTGCTTAAGAGGGTAAATGGAAGCATAAGAGAATGAGCAAAGAACGTTAATGCAGACAACGGAAGAATTCTAAATAATGATTCATTCAAGTATGTGGAGGAAAATATTATGAATAAAAGATAAGTTACAAAACAGCTGAGGCAAGACAGGTAGTTAAACATGTCCAAATAACTCGTAAGAGACTAGAACTGTCTATGGAAGCCAAGGTTGAAAAGAATGAAGGGAGTGTTGAGCCAATTCTCCCCTATGGAAATGAAGTGTAAGAGTTCACTGAATATGAAAGGAAAAATTCTGAAGCTACTGAGATCAATTACTCGCAAATTTATTTGCTGTGAAAGGAACTGCAAGAGGGAGCAATGCGGAGATATGTAGGAATGGTAAAAACATTCATATACATAAGTGAAGGATGTTTTATGGTTGTCAAATGGAAAGCACAGAGGACAATAGGAAGGAGGAGAGAAGGCACAGAAAGAGATAAGTAGGTGATGTAATAGAGGACTCGGAATGTATGGGCTTCAGTATCTTGGAAGCGTGACAGTGTGAAGTTCAGTATACCTTAGTTTAACCTGACCGCTGAGCTGATTAACAGCTCTCCTAGGAATGGCCCGAAGGAATAGATTTATTTTATGTGGCTAAGAACCAATTGGTTACCTAGCAACCGGACCTACAGCTTATTGTGGAATCCGAACCACACTATAGAAAGAAATGAATTTCTATCACCAAAAATAAATTCCTCTAATTCTTCATTGGCCGGTCGGAGAATCGAACGCCGGGCCAGCAGAGTGCTAGCTGAGAACGATACCCACCCATCCAATGAGGAACTTGTGACAGTGTGAAAGATGGCGATAGATGGCGCCATGTAGTTACGGGGTTAGACACGATGTTGAGGATACTATAGTGTGGGCATATGAAGCAGATATGCTGTGGAAGTTTTCTGCACAGGCAATTCATTTTCGATTTGGCAGTTAAAGTATGATGTAACAGTGACAGTCATCCTGTATTTTTTTGAATCCACACCTTCTTACGGTAAATGACAGTTAAAAACCAAAGATTATACAGATTAATGATCTCAGGAGATGAATGGAAAGTGTCAGTAATAAAAGAACTTACTGACTATAAAGAAAATTTTAGTTCATGTAACTCAAGTTTTGTACAGCTGAAAGTAATTTTAGATTATTCGTGTGTTAGCTGATTTTATCAGGACGTAAGACCCAAGGGATAAGTTATTTTTACCAAAACATATTTTTTGTATATGTTTACTAGTCGTGTTCACATGAATAAAGTTTTGAATTTGAATTTGAAATATAATATATATATATATATATATATATATATATATATATATATATATATATATATATATATATATTGTTACGTGTGAGAATCTTGTTGATCATGTATTATTCAATTTACGTAAATTTTACGGCCCTGCAAACCAAGATTACACGTAACCTGTCACTTGAAGCCAAAAAGTTAACCTCAAAGACAGACGTTAATTAGCCAAAAAGGTCGCCAGTTAAGGGTTATTAACCTTAACAAAGAATATTTGAGATGAATTTGATTTTAAACGCAACGGTTCTCCCAAACATTCGGACGCTTGAGGCATACAAAAGCATCGAGATTTAACCTGAGTTTGCTTACCCAAATCCTAGGTATTTTACTGGAATAATGGGGTTGAAGCTAACAACATAATAATTTGGCTTAATCTAGACTTCGCGAACACATATACCGTGAGTGGTGGCTGAAGGGGGAACAAAGGAAATTTTGAAATACAGAAAACAAAGGATAAAGAATGGGCGAAGTTTTGAACAAAAGCCGACTTTTTACCTTTAGGATGAACGTTGTGCGATCAACCACCGACGTGGAGTTCTTGCAATTGTTTCTTCACTTCACTAATAGAATAATAGACAAAGAAAGGGGGAAGAGGTCCAACTGGGACGTGTTATCTCTCGAAGCTTGGTTCTCTCTGTCGTTCCCTGACCGACCTTAGGTCAAAACAGTCACCCCAGGTGTCCACGTTCTTTGTTAAAAACATTCGCCAAGAGACAGGTAGGAAGGAAAAAATGACCTTAGGACCACCTATTCTTAAGGCTGATAGGGAAATTTTCCTATAGGGTAAAGGCCTAACTTACCTATCCCGCTCTCCAACGGACGTTGAGTTTGAACTGAAGACGCACTAGCGTGGGACAAAGCAATTTCCCTGTCTCAGTCAGGCTGATATTTCTATCCCTAAATGTTCGAGGGCGAACAGCGTAAATATTTATAAAAGCTCCCCTTTAAGAGGGCCTTCACTCCCTTTTGGGCGTGAAGGTCTATACTACAAGCTGTTCGCCTCTCGTAGGTTACTCTCCTTCCCTGAGCAGATTAGTCCTGGTTAGCCTACCTAGCTACAGAACTACCTAACCCTAGATAGGATATGAGCTATAATTACTACTTAACCTAATTCTAATAGTACTAGAAGGTGCTCATTTGTTATTATAGGCTACCTCCTACAATCATGATGTGTTTTAGACCTAGCCTAGTGGTACGTTCTATGATATCCCTAGCCTAACCTATCCTAACCCGACCGTGAGCACCAACATAAGAGTTAATATTCTAACTAAATTACAACATGGTTTATGTTTATCACAATTAAAATTTACTAGTTAATTCATGAGGGTTGCCTCATATGATAAATGGGTGCCTCACTGAGGTCTTAGGGCCATGCGTGTCACGAGCATCGTGGCTCGTTTCACAATAGTTAAGATTACTGAAATTAGTTAGGCTACTTACATGATTACATGCGGCTCGGTGGTAAGTGGAAAGAACAAGGCTACTAAATTGATGTACTGTACTTTAAGGTGGCCTAGGCTAGGTACAAATAAAAAGGAAGAGATCACACTGGCTACCTTCTCTGGGCAGGGGCCAGGATCACTTTAGATGTTAGGGCACTGTGCCGAGAGGGCACTAGTGGTGCCAGGAGGAGCTTATAGCTCGGCAACTACTGGGCTCTCTTCCGCCCCTTCTTCTTCTTCTTCGGTTTCCTCCAAGGCCTATCAGTAGCTGGCCTAGCAGGTGATGAGAGCACCGACTCCGGGGACAGGCCAGAAGGCTAGCTGGCGCGAAGTCAGGGGCAACTGCAAAAGCGGAGGACTCCCTACCCGGCTGCTCGACAACCGAGCGAGCGATCTCGACTTCGCGTCCGAGGATGCCAGTTCCTGGTCTTCCAAGGGAGGGGTACCATTTCGATCCTCCAGGGTTCATCCTGATTCAAATTTTGCAAAGAAGAATCTTGCAAAGAAGAAGTTTCGGGTGCTGGAGGCTCTCCAGTCGCGATGATCAACTGCATGGGGAATCCTAAATTTCCGGAGGAGGATTCACCTCATGATTTAGACCCGCATAGGCCTTTTCCACTGGTAGCTCAACGTCCGTGGGCGGACGGAGTCTGGCACTGCTCAGTGCTCGCAAGTGGCACTGGCAGCAGTTGAGGTCAGGCATGCCTGACAAGGTCCGAGGTGCAATACCTCTCCGGACGACTTGGGTTTGGCTATGCGGCAGAGATTCCCTGCCCCAGCAGGATCGTAGCCTCCCAGAGTTTTGTTCAAAGGGGCGTCCGCTGGGCGCTTGCTTGCTTGGGCAGCCCTCCCAATTTGTGGAGTGGTCTGCCCGCTTGCACGTCCTGCAGCGGTACTGCTCTCCTGAATCTCTCTTTCTGGAGGGGGAGGACCTTCAGGCCAGCCCTTCGCGATTGGAGAGGCTAGGCCTGAAATAGTTTGTTGTGCCCCTTCCGCTGACCACTTTGGTGGGCGGAAGGTGGAGGTTTGTCATTTTTGGGAGTTACAACTGGGGCCTCCGTGGAGGAGGTAACGTGGGCCGGAGTGGCGTTGGTGACGGCTTCCGCAGAGAAGACCGACCAACAAGAAGGCCACTCCGGCCGAATTTCCACCTACCACGCCAAGGCGGTGGGGTATCGTGCCCCAAGGTGTCATAACCTGGAGTTGGACCGTGGGAACGGTGATGGTGGCCTCCTATCCACTTCATTTCCCACCGGGTTCTTCGTCAACCATGGCACCGGCTGGCACTTCCTGGGCCCTAGTGATCAGGCTAATGTCTGCCGCAGTGTCTACTGTGACCGGAAGGGTCACTGGCAGGCTAGTGCTCTGAAGAGGGGCCACCGAGATGAACTGGGTTTCCAGTCTCGGTAAAGGATCCAAAAGTGGACCAGCAGCAGAAAATGAAGTGCTGATTAGGTTGACAAATTTGGTGGTGGGGACATGATGTGGACAGGCCGGAGATCCAGCATTGTAGTGGCTAGCAGCCCCACAGGATCTGCACGGGCCTTTTGGATGGGCTCGTGGCCTGCAGTAACTGTTGGAGGAGAGGGCTGAGCGGATGAATCGAGCGGAGTTCTGGCTGGTAGGGTTAGGCTGCTTATTAGTGCCGAGTTTGTATCGGCACTCAGCTTCAGCGTGGCCCCCTTCTTGCAATAGTTGCACAGGGTCTGCTAGCAGTCCATTCTTCGGGCGAGTGGAGTTCGAGAGGTAGGCCGGAGGGATGATTCGCTTCGAGAGGTGCTAGCGACTGATTGAAGGTTTCCCACGAATCAGCCATGCGACAAGCTTCCATAAGTGTGGAGGGCTGTTTATCGTTAAGATATACTGCAAGGGGCCCTGGCACACATTGGAAAAGGTCTTCTAGCATGGTCCGATTGAAGAGATCCTCAACGCCGCAGGCCAAGGAGTCGAACCAGCGTGTAGCCGACTGGGTTTTTTGTGACATGCCCATTCTGTCCAAGACCAGCCGATTTCCTTGGCAAGACCTCGGAACCGTTGTTCCATTTTTCTGGGGTTATCTCGTAGGCCTTGGTAATGACTCTACGAGCTCCGCCATGTTACCTCTCTGGCTCTTCCAGCGAGCCTAAGCGCTGCCTTGGCTTTTCCTCCATATGCTTGGCTAGTATTAAAGGCTCTCTCCGTCTCCGTGGTGCCAGTAGTTATCGAAAAGAGCCTCGACCTCCTCCAGCCATGCTTGGCTCTGTCCTCAGTCCACTTGGGGACTAGGGAATTGATGCTCGAAATTGAGCGTTTGATGCAGCAGGTGTAGGACTGGAGGCTTGATGGCTAGCCATAGCTTCGGCATTCTCCATTTTCGCTTCTCTCAAGCTCGAGCTCCTTCTCCTTTAGGGCTAACTCAGTTTCCTTGCAGGCTAACTCATGCTGTCTCCTTCTTTCTTCTCTTTCCTCTTCATATTGCCTTTGCTCGGCTTCATACACCCTTCGTTCTTCTTCATACTTCCTCTGCTCGGCTTCATACTTCCTCTGCTCGAGTCTTTCTTCCTTCTCCCCGCTTGGCCAAGTCGTCCACTTGCTCCTTAACCCAGGTGGTAAGTTCAGAGCCGTGAGACCTGGCCGCCCCCAGCCCCAGGAAAGTTTTATAATGCTCTGCTGCCATGGTTCTGGTGGGAAGGGCGTCTAACCGGGTGGAGTGGGCGTGACTTTGGGCAGCGAGGGAAGTGTCTCTTCAATGACGTGGCACCCTTTCAAAAGGTGGCACTGTAGTTTGGGTGTGCCGTGTACAGGTCACACTGGTGGCACTCAGTATCCCTAGGCACTGGTGCAGGTTAGGTTCCAGAAGAACTTTCTCTCTGTGTTCCCTTTTGGTTTTGTTTTATTTATTTTTCTGGATTCTGCTTGGTGGCACTTATGGTGCCAATGTGTTCTTAGGACCCTCTACTGAGTCCAACTAGGCTATATGGGGAGGAAAGGCACTCTACACCCCTGCAGAGTGCAACAATCGAATGAGAGGGAAAGGGAAGGTAAAAGAGAGAGAGAGAGAGAGAGAGAGAGAAGTGTATTCAAGTGATGAGTGCTGCAAATTATTGGCACTGTGGAATAAAGTGAATTTGGGTTTTTTTTTTTTCTTAAAGATCCTCGTGAGTGGCTGGTCCCAGTACCGGCCCCAGTGCTGGCCCCCTTTTTTTTTCAGAGGGTGAAAACTACTGTTTGCTTCGGTCTGGATAGCAGGCCTCACTCGTGACCGACAGTTTATCACTGTATCGTAATTATTTTAACTTGTCCTCATCTATTGTGGACAGAGGTGTTTCTTTTATTTGGCTTATTGTATTCGAATTAATTAGCCTAGTGTCGGCCTTCTTTCTTTGAAGAGGGTCACGTGACACTTAGGTTAGGAATGCTTACTTGAATGACGAGAGAGAGAGAGAGAGAGAGAGAGAGAGAGAGAGAGAGAGAGAGAGAGAGAGAGAGAGAGAGAGAGAGAGAGAGAGATATTTTCAATCAGCGAATTTCTTGCTGCTTGAGAACATGTAAACAAAGATTTTATACATGCACAATGGCATGGATCTTAATAAAATGATATAGATGCGTCGTCTTGGCTTCCTTAGGGATTACTTTATTATCTTAATTTTCCCGGGAGCCGACGTCACAAAAGTTTATCGTAAAATTTTAAATTTTCTTTATATGATTTTTATAGTAGGTATTCGTAGGAACTTGTTATGGTACTCCTAACTAAGGCCTATCTTTCCCTGCCTAAATTGTCTTTTTTTTTTTTTTTTTTTCTAGCTAAGATATTGCGAGGTGGGTTAAGCTACTTAAGGGGAAAAGAATGCCCCCAGAGTGGCTCGGGCAGAGGTCACAATAACAAGGTCTTTGAGATGGCGGCCAAGGTCCCAGGCCTAAATTTCAAAACAACCCTCGGCCGGCGAAGGAAACCCCAAAATGGCCGTTCTCTCACAAACAGTTCGAACAATTTCAAAACAACTGGCTGGGCGGGTATTTTCTTTAGCACAAATTCAAACAACGAACGAAACAAATGCAGGTATCCAGATTTTACTTTAAATATACAATCATGCATAGCGCTTTTTCCGTTACGGATGGAAAACTAAATTACCAACAACTTTGTGTCTTTTGTTATCGTTCTCTCGCGGTGAAACATCCGGCAAACAATGGAATAGATTTGATTTGGAACGGACCAAATTTACTTTACTGAAAATGTATTTTATGATACAATTACTACTTCCGTTCGTTCGCCACTTCACTGACACGGTTTTTGAATGATTCCCGCTATATGCAAACAATAACGATCGAATTGCCGACGCGATTATTACATTACTTTGTGTACATGAAATGGCCCGCTTTTTCGGCCTTAGGATTCGTTTCTTGAACGACTTCTCTCACGGTCCGAACACGGTAAAATGCCCTTTCTTAAACAACACAAATTGTGATTCGCTCTGCCTTCGAGTCGCACCCTTCCTACCTACGGCAATTCTCACTACCTGTTATTATAACTATTCTCTTTACTGCTTATTATTATGCCTCGTTCCTTGTTTGGAAGAATGAAATGGAGTTCGATATCTGACTTTTTTTTTGGAATTAATGTAATTTTAATTTTTTTCCAGATTCTTTCTAAAAATGTACTTTAGATTCTACGCAAGGTCGCCAATGTTACGTGAGAGTCTTGGTTGATCATGTATTATTCAATTTACGTAAATTTTACGGCCCTGCAAACCAAGATTACACGTAACCTGTCACTTGAAGCCAAAAGTTAACCTCAAAGACAGACGTTAATTAGCCAAAGGTCGCCAGTTAAGGGTTATTAACCTTAACAAAGAATATTTGAGATGAATTTGATTTTAAACGCAACGGTTCTCCCAAACATTCGGACGCGAGGCATACAAAAGCATCGAGATTTAACCTGAGTTTGCTTACCCTAAATCCTAGGTATTTTACTGGAATAATGGGGTTGAAGCTAACAACATAATAATTTGGCTTAATCTAGACTTCGTGAACACATATACCGTAAGTGGTGGCTGAAGGGGGAACAAAGGAAATTTGAAATACAGAAAACAAAGGATAAAAGAATGGGCGAAGTTTTGAACAAAAAGCGACTTTACTTAGGACGAACGTTGTGCGCATCAACGACCGACGTGGAGTTCTTGCAATTGTTTCTTCACTTCACTAATAGAATAATAGACAAAGAAAGGGGGAAGAGGTCCAACTGGACGTGTATCTCTCCGAAGCTTGGTTCTCTCTGTCGCCCTGACCGAGCCTAGGTCAAAACAGTCACCCCAGGTGTCCACGTTCTGTTAAAAACATTCAAGAGACAGGTAGGAAGGAAAAAGGGACCTTAGGACCACCTATTCTTAAGGCTGATAGGGAAATTTTCCTATAGGGTAAAGGCCTAACTTACCTATCCTGTTCTCCAACGGACGTTAAGGTTTGAACTGAAGACGCACTAGCGTGGGACAAAGCAATTTCCTGTCTCAGTCAGGCTGATATTTCTATCCCTAAATGTTCGAGGGCGAACAGCGTAAATATTTATAAAATATATATATATATATATATATATATATATATATATATATATATATATTATGTATATATGTATGTATGTATTTATATATATATACATACATACTGTATACATGCATACAATAGCTGCTTGAGCTTAGTTACTAGATGTTTTTCACTTGCCATTACGTGTGACGCGCTCATGCTTTCGGGCCATGAAGGAGTTAGATCGCATGAACAGTACACGATGTTAGCATGTACACAGATATATCTCTACAACAGAAGCATTTACTTGTCAACCACAAACCATTCTGAAGATGTACAGTAACTGCATGAAATGTAATGAAGCTTCTACTGTCGACGAACGCGACAGAATAACAGTGCGTGAGAGAGAGAGAGAGAGAGAGAGAGAGAGAGAGAGAGAGAGAGAGAGAGAAATGAACTGCAAGCTTTTACAAAATTTCCTACCCTGGCTGCACGCAGCATATCAAGAATAATTGGAATGGTTTGGAATAGGTAAAATCTCATGAAATGGCCAAATGGTAATTATGACTGGGATAAGCTCTGTCGGCCGACCCTCTGTTTTTACGATTTCCGTCCTGATTTTCTCACTCTACTTTTTTTTTTTTTTTTACTTTAGTACAAAATTGGACAAACGAAAATATATCCCTTTTTTGCTTATGGTTGCAAAAGTTAGAAAGTTTCTGTACGGTATGCTTCTGTAAACATTAAATTTCTCGTGTAAAAGCATCATGGTGCGTTTGAGTATACAGTAGTCATACTCGTAAGCTATCCCTCTAAATCACTATTCACCCCTACATTATACTAACAAATTAAAGTATTACACGTATAACGATGGCATCATCTATTAAATGGTGCAAAAAATGCTATCTATTAAAGTAAAGGCAGAATAAACCTAAAAACAAAATAAAAAAACACAAGAGAGCAAAAAGAACAATCACTAGGCCACCACTTTTATAATAATGGCTATTCAAAAGATTTTTATGCGTCGCAGTCACACATACTTATACATACACGCATACATGTAATGAATTCACCATATGTAGTTTTTCCCATTCAGATGAAGTGGTGCCAGTACGATGGAACATTCCCTTTTTCAACAAATCTCTGAGGATGGGGTTGCAGTCCCCATCCCTTTTGATACCAGATGAAATCATTAAGTGAAAAGTGTAAATGCCGTGGAAGAGTTTATGGAAAAGTGGAGTCTAAACATTCAGCAAGCAAGAGATGACATGCAAGATAGAAGAGGTGAGTGGTGCAGTGTGGTAGGGGAGCTCGACGCACTGCTGATGACCCCTTTGTGAGGGTGTACGAAAAGGGTAATGTTTTGGAAGTTATATGTGTATAGTCAGTGAATAGAAAAAGTTTACTTTCTTATTTTTTTATTAATAATGCAACTCTCTCTCTCTCTCTCTCTCTCTCTCTCTCTCTCTCTCTCTTGGGGAGCCTTTTTAAACTGATGATGAACCAAAAACTGAAAATGACAGAAAATAACATAAAATTATAAAATTGTAACATCTAATGTTCACCCATAAATCGACTCATGGCTCACACTTTGTATTTACTGAGTCTTGTATGTCTATTCGTTTTATCACCCATCTCTTCCGCACAGTTCATAGAAAAGTCCAATACATAATTCGTTTTCTCACGATTTGCAATCTGGAAACCAGTGGCACAAAATATCTCAAAATACGCATCACATTGATAGCCATTATCAAATCATAATCATCTAGTGTATTAATATTCATAGATGTGAACAGAATCACATCTCCAGGGATGTGGACTTTTACAGCTTTCCTCGAACGAGCAAAGTGATAATATTTTCCGCAGGGGCTCAGACTCGCTAATCCCCAGACTTGCATTCGAACAAACTTTAGCAATTCAGCTTCACGCCCAATTGAATTCATCTGAAAAAGTGCGCAGGAACTCAGAAATTTAGAGAATGATAAAGTTTTTGAAAACTACGAGCGTTGACGGGAATATAACTTCAGATGGAAGAAGAATGTAAAAAAAAAAAAACTTCAATGACACATAACGCAGAAAGTTTTAATCGCTGATGACAAGGAATTGTGAATAATTCAGTGATTCCAAATGAGTGGAATTTCTTTTTTTTTTTTCCCTAGAAACTGATAACTGTTTCTATAACGAATCTGTGACTTTATTTCCCTCTGCTGTTAAGCTTGAGAATTTTTTCCCTAACGTCTACACGCTTAGCACTCAATACTAGTGATTTAACTCCCCAACCCCGCCCCCGTCCCCCCCTTCTCTATCTCTCTCTAAATCTTGTTCCTATCACGTCTGGGCTAGAATCGCAGACTGGCCTATCGGCCTCTACATTTAAAAGAAATATATGTCTATACCACAAACAAATTTTCTCATTTCGGTAATAAAGCATGTTTTATCACAATCCCTATTCATCCCTGAAAGACAAAAAAAAAAAAAGAAACAAAACTCATGACTCAACTCTATGAAATATCCATAGGACACATTGTAATCTTCATTCTGTTTACCCTCCTACCGTATTTAGCAAATATTTCAACCAGACCTGACAGGAATACCACCTAAAGGAAAGGCACTGGAAGTTGCATATTACTGACTTTCATCCAAAATTCGACGAAAGTTCATTAACAAAGTTTGGGGGCAATCCCTTCTAATATAAAAACAAACAAACACATATAGTTGTGAAACCGAAATGGTCTTGCAGAAGCGATACGGTTACGGGTGCAGTGGCTAAACAATTTATGATTTTTACTACAAAACCATATGCGTTTGAGAGCCTGTAACTGCAGTGTATACAGAAACCTCCTTTGCAAGTTACTGTACAAAAACAGTTGTTTGCCATTTAATATGATTCCTGAATTGAAGACTTCATTACACACACACACAAACACACACACACACAGACAGAGAGAGAGAGAGAGAGAGAGAGAGAGAGAGAGAGAGAGAGAGAGAGAGAGAGAGAGAGAGAGAGGAAAAGTCCATTATCACAACTGCGCACCCAGCAACGCATCAAGTCTAATTTGCATGTTTGCGAACAGTCAAAACCTCACTAAATGCAAAACGGCAATTATAAAACAGGATTTGATATATCCGTCCAGCCATGTTTGTATTTCCATTGAATGAAATTTTCTAAAGGGTCAAGTATAAATTCCTTCGTTATGCGAGTATATACTAGTATGTTTGTCTGTGTAACATCTTGATTTCTCGTGTGTGTGTGTCCGTGTCTTCGTATGGCCAATCTTCATCTCAGACCTCGATTTTATAGATCATATACAGTAGTTAATCTATACATACATATATAAATATATATATTATATATATGTATGTATGTATGTATGTACGTATATAAATGTATATATGTATATATATAAACCCGTATTTGTGTATCATATCATACTTGTCACAACCTAGCCAATGGGGAGGGAGAGGGGCGCCAGCCCAACCCAGTGATGGCCCCACTCCTTGATAAACAGAGATGGTTGGAGTCAAGAAGGTCCGTAAAGTAAAGCATCTCCTGAGATCAAAAACAGCGACCCCAGCTAAGAGTAAACTGAGTAGAAGATCATGCTTCCTTATCTCAAGGTAAAAATAGCAATTTTTAGTTTTCTGTAAAACTATTGAGATGGCTATTTGTCTGCCCGTCCGCATTTTTTCTGTCCGCCCTTAGATCTTAAAAACTGCTGAGGCTAGAGGGCTGCAAATTGATATGTTGCTCATCCACCCTCCAATCATCAAACGTAGCAAATTGCAGCCCTCTAGCCTCAGTAGTTTTTATTTTATTTAAGGTTAAAGTTAGCCATGATCATGCGTCTGGCACCGCTATAGGTGCCAACAACTCAGGCCGCTACCGGGCCGTCGCTGAGAGTTTCATGGGCCGTGGCTGAGAGTTTCAGGGGCCGTGGCTAAGAAACTTCGGCGCATTGTTTACTTGTTTGTTTCGTGCTCATTCCATATAGTGTTAATCATACATGGAATTTCCACCGAATTCGAGTTTCTTACGTCTTCCTCATTCTCAAAGTTAGGTTTTTCAAGGTCAATACAGAGATGTTTCACGCGCTATTTTTCACCAACGCTGGGTTTACTTTAAGACAAATCTATGCATATTGCGTAGTAAATATTCATGAAATTATTCTCAAACATTCAGGAAACTCTGATTTAACGAGTACACTCTTCAATTCAATTATTTCATTCGCCGATTCCCGGCGACAGCGTTGGAGTTGGCACGAAGTGTCCTCCAAGAGGATATACTAGTACGCTAATTATAACGCCATACTTAATTAATTGCATCTTCACCTATTCATTCAAACATACTCAGACTGGAATTAATAAAAGTAAACTTAATGGCTGGAAGAAAATATTATGATGAAACATTTTGATCAAACGTCATATATACTCGTATATAGATCCTTTGCGCGTCGAGAGAGATAGAGAGAGAGACAGAGACGGAGAGAGGGGTTGGGGGGGGGCCTCTTTACCTTTGTTGCGTACTTGTCATTATTGAAGAAATTATGAAATTAAAAAAAAAGGACGTTTTGTTCAATTTTTTAATTGCCTGATTGTTCCATTATTTACTTTGCTCACCTAACTGGCTTGGTTGAAGAATTGCCTACCATAAAGTTAATCTTCATGGTAGAAATTCTTCAACCAACACAGTTAGGTGAGCAAACGATTTGTTTACTTAGCCTACTACTGATTGGTGAGAGGCTCTAATCACTGATTTAAAAACAATCCAAAAATTCCTTAAGCGTCCAAGTTTTGTTATTGTTTGTGATCTCCTGTGTCGTGTTAGCACGCTAGGAAGGAACTGAATGTAAATATTACTAATATTCATATTTTACCTCATTTTCCGCCTGATGGTTTCCCTTATATCAATGCTTTGCATGAGTTCTTTCATTCTTTACTTGTCATTCCATTTCCGACTTTTTTCATTTGCATTAAACCTTACAGTGCGTTTTTTAATTAATCATATCTTAATTATTTTTTTATTTGCTTTTTCAACTTTTATTTTCATGCGTATGTCACTGCTTCTCTTGGAACTCTTCTCATCTTTAAAATGATAATAATGATAAAAATAATAATTAATTTACCATAGATACCATATATGCAGTCTTCCCTTACATACCTAACGATCCTATACTAATAATAAATCTAATTTTCCGTGATGGTTTTACATTTCGAAAAGGAAACATCGATATATGAATTGGCATGAGAAAAAATAAACAATATAACCTCAGCATCCAAACTAAGCGATCCTCAAGAGGAGATATCTCTCTTACTGATATTTCAAACAAGATGGCCAATGCCAATTAATAAAAACAAGAGAGAGAATCTCGATGGCTACGTAAAAAATGGGATCGAGTTTTCTAGGCAATTTCCTCCTCGTGCCTTAATTGGCAGCGCTCCCGGGAAGCAAATTATACTTGCAGTTCCAATACAGTTGTTCTCAGAAGGGGATTTTTTTCTGTTTGGTTTGTTTCTATTCTTGTTTGGGTCCGTTCGCTCCGGTAGGATCTTGACGTATGAAACGCATATTCTCTTGCAGGTTACTTTCTCCGGAATTCTGGCGAATGAACCATACTCCGAGTCGTGACATTTTAACTTGCGAACCAAACCAAACAGTTTTGTCACGGACACGATCTTCTACACCGAAAATTAAGTCAAACAGTCAATTCCTTAGAATCATTAGTAAGAACTGAACATTATGGAGCTTGACACATTCGTTGGAATCGGCATAAAATGAAGGTTGCTTTTGTTTTATAAAGACACCGTGAAAATGCCTTTTGTTCATTGCTGTTTCGTTTAGATTTCATAAACAGGATAAAACTATTGATATTCTTGTCTTCCAGTTGCATAGAAGGCCCACAACATAGTTTTAATCTGAAGCAAAAAGAATAAAAAAAGGAGTACACCAAGATAATTATATCGTTTTCAGGATATTAATATATATATATATATATATATATATATATATATATATATATATATATATATATATATATATATATATATATATATCGTGAACTTCTAAATTTTATATAAAGACAATTTCTGAATGTGTGTACGACGTTTACTCTCCTCCTTCTACAGTAGGATTCCAAAATACAAAAATAAGATCGTTCAAAAGGTGGCCATTATACTGGCATCCTTTTTAATTCTCTTAAGTCTCTTGCATGGCAAGGGAACCAAAAATACATAATAATAATGATCATGTAAGCTTTTATAAGCGGTAAAAAGTGCAAAGTGATTTCAATAGATTTTTGACAGTCGGGAAGGGGACGAATATAAGGAATTATTTTTCCCAACTCAATTCTTTATTTTTTCCTTACTTTAAGTAACATTTAATCATTTTGATAATAATCCCTATTCTTTTCATTTGTCTCATTACCTATAAAAAGAGGACAAAACAGAGAGAGAGAGAGAGAGAGAGAGAGAGAGAGAGAGAGAGAGAGAGAGAGAGAGAGAGAGAGAGCATCTGACGTCGGTACGCATGCACGTGTTATGTGATGTATGATACATTATCCATGGCCTGATGGCTAGTGCTGAATCAACATATCACTGTTTTGCTGAATCAAGTAAGGTGTGATATTCAAAACCAATTCTCATTGCTTCACAACATTCAGTTTTCGTTCATCTGTGCTTCGTGATGATACAGGTTAACCGCTCTTTGTCGGAACTGATAACAAATTATTGGTACTAGTAATTTTATAATATTCATAAATTGTTAATTAAAAGTCTTATATTAATATTACAGAAATGACAACATTTGTAACGAGCATTAGGCCACGAAGAAAACGTGGTCAGGGTTGGTCAAAGTTGTCAAAAGATAAATAGAATCCGTCGGAATCAGAATAGTGAAGAAAAGATGGCCAGGAAAGCTTTCTGAAATGAAGCTCATGCTGCAGATATAAGAACAAACGAAGCTAAGAGCAAATAATCCCAAGAATACGTATCATAGAAACGAACCCCAAGGGCATAATTTTACCACAGTATATATAAAACCGGGACGAACGAATATGTCACATTTTCCTTTGGTAAGAACTATATTTTAGTTGTATTTATGATTCTACAATTTCATATTCCATGGTTCACGCAGATAAAAATCAAAATAGTCTTATATTCAACTTTCATAAATTTTATAACTATGAATTTCAGTGATATGCAGATTTTTTCCATAGTTTTTTTTCAAGTTTTCCAATGATTTAAGTTGTAATTATTTTTTTCTATTTTTCGCACACAGTTTAACGTCAGCCTATTCAATTGAAAAGAAAATTAATTTTTACAGTCCAGTGTCATATTTCAACATAATTACTGTGATGTTAAGATTAAAATGCTAGCATAATTACTACCACTCAGTAAGAATGACTGCAAGTTGCAGACGATATTCCCAGTGAAACCTTTACTGTTTTATGCAAACACAAAACAAAAACCTTTTCCCAGTATCATATTAACCGTTTTCCCATTGGTAGACATATTAACAGCTAGTATATAAATGTATGTATGTATGTATGTATGTATATGTATACATATATGCATATATATACATATATATACATTATATATTTTATATATATATATATATATATATATATATATATATATATATATATATATATATATATATATATATATATATATATATATATATATATATATATATATATATATATAGAGAGAGAGAGAGAGAGAGAGAGAGAGAGAGAGAGAGAGAGAGAGAGAGAGAGAGAGAGAGAGAGAGTACTTAAGTCGTAGATATTTGAAAACTCACCGCCTGAGGGTTTTAAATGCTTGTTATTCAAAACTGTCGATGTAAAGCGACGAAGGGCACGGTCAACAAAAACCTACGCTATCTGAGAAAATTTTAGAGTAGGCACAACCCTTGAGCAGCCCACGAACTGAGTTGAAACCATGAGTGTGGGATATTCAAAGTTCTGAAATACTCTGCGCAAGAACCAAAAACCAAGGTTTTAGAAATCTGTGCAGTCCATCCCTCTCTGCTTTCCCCAATCAGAAATAAAAATTTAAATAAAAGGCAACAACGAAAACGTTCAGTTTATTTCCGCTTGTCCAATTTCCAACTGGACAAAAAACTAAAGGAAAAATAAAGTCCGAGATCGTAAAAA
>NC_089742.1:65644005-65659005 GCF_040412425.1 Macrobrachium rosenbergii | reverse complement strand
CGCATAATAGTAGTCCTCACGTGCTGCAGAGAAACGAAGCAGTTCTGATGGGATCCGACAATTCACCCCCAAGATATCCGGATCTCTCTCTCTCTCTCTCTCTCTCTCTCTCTCTCTCTCTCTCTCTCTCTGTGCAAGTTTATTTTTATTCCTTCCTATCTGTTTGACTGTCTGCCTAGTACCCTAAAGTAACAATTTTTCGAATTTTCCAAACACAAAAGACATTTAAAAATTTGTCAGCACTTCAAATGTAATTTCGCCCAAGAAGGTAAGGTTACGATGTGAACCAGACGTTAAAAACACAAGCCCTGAAAATGTCAAGAGTTATGCATATTTCCTGCAGCATATCAAGGCTCTTGCAATCAGTAGCCTATCCCTGCCCCCTCCCCCCAGTCAAAGGAAAAATTATTTCACGGTCTACGATCTTCATACGTTACAAACTTGCTTAATGAAAAGGTGGCAGAGAAATAAAAAATATCATTCACTAACTATAGTTGAATAAAGAGATGTAAAAACGTATTTTTTATAAAATGAAATCACATAACATTTGATATTTCATTCGCTCGTGTCTTTCTAATAATTATTTTACGTTTCGCGAATTGCATAAAAATAAAGGACTGCTACAGCCTTTTATTAGACAAATGAACGCAAACATGTGAACTCAGGGCTTCTGAAATGTGATTTTTAATCAAAGAATGACGAATTTACTGTTCGCAGAAGAATTTTTTTCGCTTTGACTGTTCTTTGTCAGGCAATGAAAACGTTACCAATTAAAGTGTTGTGTAATTAGTTACAGCTAAATATTAATTAAAAACAACCAATCATTATTTCAGCTATAAAAGCGTAATCATTAATCCTTCCCTTCTCATTAGTCCACTGATTTTGTGTGTGTGTGTTGGGGGGTAGAGAGAGAGAGAGAGAGAGAGAGAGAGAGAGAGAGAGAGAGAGAGAGAGAGAGCGTTCGCCATCATCTAAACTAGCAGAGGTTGATGACATCAAGAGAATGAGTATCGTTACTCCCTAAAATATGTATTCTAATGGTGCTTCCCACTGCTGTGATGATAGTCAATGATACCCCATTTTTGTGGTGATTCTCGCCGTTACTGATCATTACACTGCATTATTCTCATAGCCAGGTCGCGCAGGTTCAGCTATGTGACCAAAGGTGACTGTCCTGTGAGGAAAACTATTACACTAATAGGTATATTACACTTGTGTACAAAATTTACCACAGCAGTCCTTCAGACCCTTTACATACGCCAAGCCATTCATTTTAATCTTTTATTTAATTTCGTGATTACTGAATAATAAGAGAATACCGCTTTTTTGGAGTTCATATAATCAATGAACCGGAGAAAAATAATTTTTTTTTTTATGAATAACAAAACAATAACAGTACACATTACAACTGTGAAAACAGACCACACCCAGTGGCCTCCCCACCCCCAACAAATACACACAAAAGATATGAATTGTTTGACAGGAATTTATGAGATCACCCACTCCAATTCTGTCGTTTTAATGTGATGACATATTTTTATCTTTTCGTATTACAAGCCCTGACAAAACGTATTCATATGCCTCGGCTTTAACGAAATGCAAATAAATAAAACTTGAACGGAAGGAAGCCCAATAGGTAACAAATCACTTTATAGAATAAAAAAACAACAAACAATCACGACAGACAGGCTAAGTTACGTCACCGGGAAAGACAATGGGCAGAAAATCCACCTAAAAAAGCACGGGACAAGAAACAACCAAAAAATTGGGAAGAAATGTTAAGCATTTCACGTGGTGATTTCCAGCTGTGAATTTTCTTGCTTAATGACAAATCGAGTCGTACGAGAGGAAATGGACGTCAATTTACCATTCCAAAAAAGAAACTAATAAAAACCCGTTAATTTGGATTACAATGGAGACCAATTTTCTGGACAATTTTCCCCCCACAAGCCTTAATTGGCTGCGTTCACGAGGGAAATATTGCACATGCAATTCCAATAGCGTTGTTACCAGGCGAATATTCTCGTTCTTTTCTTCGCCCAAACAATTGTCTGGGCTCTCTCGTTTCAGAAATCTCTGCATTAATGACTGAACATGACGTAATGGTATTAATTGGTGAGTTTTCCTACAAACAGAAGAGTTCCGTTTGTTCACTAATGAGGTTATACGAATACTCTAAAAAGATACTGTTGTTTGTACCGATGCAGTTTTCGTGCTAATTTATAACTCTTATTATTGTGTTTAAACTCTTTCTTAAAGGAAATTCGTAACAATAAAAGCGCGAATTCAATTTCGTGAAATCGTCTTTCCATTGATAAGGAAACGGCTCTCTCAAGGAAGATCATTTACTAAGCTTCGAGTTCAGGTTCTTGTTGTCAATTGTAAATTTAAAACGAAGAAACAGCACTGAATGCCGTGCCTTGTAGAGCACCTACGAAGTTAGTAAAAAAAAATAAATAAATAACAGACTCTATTATAGTGACCTAACATACAGCCTCTAAACAAGATAAATTAAGTATTGCAGTGAGCACTGAACGAACAGATAAGTTTATAAACATCACTGTCATTTTCGAAAACTGTGCGCTACACTATCCCTCGTAACCTAACTCTTTCCAAGGAACTGTGCCCTGAAACAGCCTCTCGGAAACCTCTAGTATTTATTGTGAAAGAATCTTGGGGAACACAAAATTAGATAATCCACGATCAAAATCAGATGCATTACAACTGTTCTAACGCTGTTACAGGTTCCAATAAAGATCCTTTCCTTGTGATAAATTGTAATGTCATAAGTATCATAGGAAATGTCAATGATTTCTTACAAACTTTTTGTAGGTCGTTCAACGATAGACATGTCGTTTTCAGAGGCTAAACTCAAGTTGGATCAATTATGGCATGAACATCGTAGCAAAACAGCGTTTCTGGTGAGTTAAATTATGGGTGTTAGGCATAGATACACTCCGTCGGAGGGAATGAGTATATATATATATATATATATATATATATATATATATATATATATATATATATATATATATATATATATATATCCCAAAAAATAACTTTTATTGATGCACGTATAAATGAAAGAACATTTTTACGAGTAAATACACACACCTAAATAAGCATTCATATCATGTTTGTGCAAAGCACAGCGTATATTCAAACAAGTTTGTTCCATTTTAAAAATTATGCTACAATTTCATAAGTTATTCAATGAGGAAAGCCACATTTTTAGTCCATAGTTTACCCGTATCTGTCTGACCATCCATATGTTTGCCTTGTCATCTACCTAATTCAGCTCAACTTAGTATACAGATATCCCAAAGCACATAGATAAGCATGATGGGAGACTATTATAGCAAATAGCCGCGATGATGATTATTTGTGTTTCACGATCACATTTCGTCGGGAGCCTATTGTTAGAGTTATGTGCCTTTGCGGATACTAAAATGGTTTCACCTTCAACATTTCATCAGACAGATTACTTTTGGAGTTATTAGTTAAGCAAAGACAATGCAAGTTGCAAGACTAAGAACTCTTTTACGGGGGCTTCCTATTCCCGTACACATACTGCGAAGAATTTCGCGAACGGCTATTGTGAAATCGGAAAATGGTGCATTCTCCGGTGTTCCCAACATCCTATGACATCTTTCTGTTTGATTTAGAAAAATAGAAATACTTGAATGTCGGTCTATCAACAAAGATGAGCGTTGTTAAGGCTAAGGAAGCATAAAGTGGGGCAAAGAATACCAGAATATGAAGCTTCAAAAATGTGGCTTGTGCTTAGGTATGCATATATAAGATTGAATAATATGCCACTGTAACATATAAACATGTGCATATAAGTACTGATATTTCAAGTTTGCATTTTAACAATAATTTGCAAAACCATACCAAAATCAAAGAGAGAATTAAGGCTTTGCAAACTCTCACCGAAATTAGAAAGAGAAAAGGCTTTGCAAACTCTTACCGAAGTCAAAGAGAGAAAAAAGACTTCACACTCTTGCCAAATTCAGAGATAGAAAATGCTTAGCAAACTTACCGAAATCAAAGAGAGAGAAAATACTTTGCAAACCCTTACGGAAATCAAGAGAGAGAAAAGGCTTTGCAAACTCTTACTGAAATCAGAGAGAGAAAAGACTTTGCAAACTCTTACCAAAATCAGAGATAGAGAGAGAGAATAGGCTTTGAAAACTCTTACCGAAATCAGAGAGAAAAGGTTTTGCAAACCCTTACCGAAATCAGAGAGAGAGAAAAGGCTTTGCAAACCCATACCGAAATTAGAGAGAGAGAAAAGGCTTTGCAAACTCTGTTCCGAAATCAGAGAGAGGAAATTCTTTGCAAACCCTAACCAAAATCTGAGATAGAGAAAAGGCTTTGCAGACCCTCACCAATATCAAAGATAGAGAAAAGGCTTTACAAACCATTACTGAAATCAGAGAGAAAAGACTTTGCAAACTCTTACCGAGATCAGGGAGAAAAGGCTTTACACACACTTACCGAGGTCAGAGAGAAAAGGCTTTGTAAACTCTTACCGAGATCAGAGAGAAAAGGCTTTATACACACGAGATCAGAGAGAAAAGGCTTTGCAAACTCTTACCGAAATCAGAGAGAAAAGGCTTTGCAAACCCTTACCGAAATCAAAGGGACAAAAAAGACTTTGCAAACTCTTACAGAAATCAAGGGAGAGAAAAGACTTTGCAAACTCTTACCGAAATCAGAGAGAAAAGCCTTTGTAAACCCTTACCGATATCAAAGGGACAAAAAAGACTGCAAACTCTTACAGAAATCAAGGGAGAGAAAAGGCTTTGCAAACTCTTACCGAAATCAAAGGGACAGAAGAGACTTTGCAAACTCTTACAGAAACCAAAGAGGGAGAAAAGGCTTTGCAAACTCTTACCGAAATCAGAGAGAAAAGGCTTTGCAACCTCTTACCGAAATCAGAGGAAAGGCTTTACACACTCTTACCGAGATCAGAGAGAAAAGGCTTTGCAAACTCTTACCGGGATCAGAGAGAAAAGGCTTTGCAAACTCTTACGAGATGAAAGAGAAAAGGCTTTGCAAACTCTTTCCGAGATCAGAGAGAAAACGCTTTCCAAACTCTTACCGAAATCAGAGAGAAAAGGCTTTGAAAACCCTTACGAGATCAGAGAGAAAACGCTTTGTAAACTCTTACCGAGATCAGAGGGAAAAGGCTTTGAAACCCCTTACCGAAATCAGAGAGAAAAGGCTTTGCAAACCCTTACCGAAATCAAAAGGGACAAAAAAGACTTTGCAAACTCTTACAGAAATCAAGGGAGAGAAAAGGCTTTGCAAACCCTTATCGAGATCAGAGAGAAAAGGCTTTGCAAACCCTTACCGAAATCAAAGGGACAGAAAAGACTTTGCAAACTCTTACAGAAACCAAAGAGGGAGAAAAGGCTTTGTAAACTCTTACCGAAATCAGAGAGAAAAGGCTTTGCAACCTCTTACCGAAATCAGAGACAAGGCTTTACACACTCTTACCGATATCAGAGAGAAAAGGCTTTGCAAACCCTTACGAGGTGAGAGAGAAAAGGCTTTACACACTCTTACCGAGATCAGAGAGAAAAGGCTTTGCAAACTCTTACGAGATCAAAGAGAAAAGGCTTTGCAAACTCTTACCGAGATCAGAGAGAAAAGACTTTCCAAACTCTTACCGTAATCAGAGAGAAAACGCTTTGTAAACTCTTACCGAGATCAGAGGGAAAAGGCTTTGCAAACCCTTAACGAAATCAAATTGACAGAAAAGATTTTGCAAACTTTTACTGAGATCAGAGAGAAAAGGATTTGCAAACCCTTGCCGAAATCAAAGACAGAGAAAAGGCTTTGCAAACCCTTACCGAAATCAAAGAGAGAGAAAAGGCTTTGCAAACCCTTACCGAAATCAAAGAGAGAGAAAAGGCTTTGTAAACTCTTACCGAGATCAGAGAGAAAAGGCTTTGCAAACCCTTGCCGAAATCAGGGAGAAAAGGCTTTGCAAACTCTTGCCTAATTCAGAGAGAAAAGGCTTTGCAAACCTCACCGAAATCAAAGAAAGGTAAAAGGCTTTGCAAACTCTCACAGACATCAGAGAGAAAAGGCTTTGCAAATCTTTACTGAAATCAGAGAGAAAAGGCTTTGCAAACCCTTACTGAGATCAGAGGGAAAAGACTTTGCAAACCCTTACCGAGATCAGAGAGAAAAGGCTTTGCAAACCCTAATCGAAATCAGAGAGAAAAGGCTTTGCAAACTCTTACCGAGATCAGAGAGAAAAGGCAAACAATGCTTCTCGTATCCAAAGCAAAATTCTCTTGGCTTATATTTTAATTTTCTCAGTTCATACTCCGGAGTTTTAAGGACAAAAATAAAAAAAAAAGGGAGGAAAAACAAAAGCGTTGACGGACAGAGTTAATCCTGTTTATAATTGCCATTCTGCTTTTAGCTGGACTTTTCCAGCCATCCTTGCAAATTAGTCCTGATACGTTGGCTGAACGCAGCCCATTGCAAAAGGAAACTCTCTCTCTCTGTTAAAAATTAAACTTTTAGGCAGTACAACAAGCAACACCTTTATGAATCGGTTATAGGAATTGAAAGGAGAGGTATGCTTTTCCATATGTAAGTGATGTAGTACAGGACTGAATGTTATCACATTCTAGTGCAGTCTGTATAGGTTTATGTGATGATTAACTAAACACAAGATAAAAAACATTACAGGAGAGGTAATTCTCCTACATGGAAACAATTGCTTTTTCTATCATAAATACTGTATATAAATATATATATATATATATATATATATATATATATATATATATATATATATATATATATATATATATATATATATATATATATATATATATATATATAAACTGATCAGTCACAAAGCTGAGCATGACAAATATATAAGTAAATAACCACTAGAGAGGGGTAAAATTAAATACTGGGTACCAAGTACTTTCGTGTACTACGTGCACATCTTCGGGGTGCACACTGAAACCTCGTAAAATAGAGATTAAAGTCATTAACAGGCAAAACATCATCACTTTATGCAAGTACCAGTTAAAAATATCATAACATTATTTTCATTTCTATGTAACAACCAATAATATTTTACAAACACTTGAAACGAGCAATTTTAATAGGTAACACTGTATTTCCTGCAATTTTGTTAAGGAGATAGCTGTCTTGTTGAAGAGATAAGGACTAAGTTGATTATCAAAATGTTTAATAAAACCAGACTCAGCAATATTTCTATTAATAATATTATTACAAAATACTAGCTCTGATTAGTGATTACATTCATTTATGTATACAAATAGAGCACTTGACATTTGTTCTCTTCGAACAGCATAACGGTGCTATTTAACGCAGTAATAGGTTTTTAGCCGTTTCATCAAAATTTTTCCTGTAACATCCAGCATACAGAATCAAGTAACCGTAAATACAGCCACTGTGAAATTTTGCATTGTTTCTGATTCTTCAAAGTAACATCACCTTCAAAGTTTTCAGAGAATTTTGTGAAATTGTAAGATTGTGAAAAGCTAAAATATTTTCCTTCGTAAAAAAAGTTCCTTATTCTTATCGGGATGTAAAAGTTTCTAGATTCCTAATTTTAAATATTTCTATTTAACTACTACGTCTTACATTATACAAAAATTCACCTTCTATTAGTTTCGGGCTGTATAGCCTTAAAGCCCTCAAAACATGCTACAAAAACATAGCTTAGCATTGTTACTGTGATCTAAATATTAATGGATATAGGACCTGACTTCGAAGGTTTCTGTAAATATGATAACAATTATAATTTTATAATTTCTTTAAATATTCCTTGCACAAAGTGACAATGTCAAATTTGTTAATGGCTTTAATTTTTGTTTAATAAAGTTTTATTCTGTAACACTATACACTATTTTTTTACTTTACTTTGCACCCCCAAAGATGCATATGTAATATATGAAAGTGCTGGATACATAGTCTTTAATTTCACCGTCTTCCGGTGGGCTTCTAGACACAGACACACACGCAAATAATCATGCAAGATGAAGAAAAATACAATCTCTTTGCATAGACCTACTTGCAAATATGTACCGCTAAATGCCCAGCTCTTTCTTTGATTCACCTGAAGCGTGTGCCCATTCAACCACGGGCCATTTCCCGGTAAAACTGACGAAGCGCCCCGCTTCCCCCTCCACCCGGGCCAAATAAACACGCACGCAAGCAAGAAAAGGATTTAATCACATTCACTGGAAGACCGGGATCTAAAACAAAGACCTTAATCTCTTTTACTGCTTCAACTAACGCGTGCTCAATGTGGGAGGCGCAAATTGCGTCTAATTCATGGCCCGGGCCACGACGGCGCTCTCGGAGGGTTGGAAGCGCCGCTTAAATTTTTGTTCTTTCTCTATCTGTCTGTTGGTCTGTCCTCCAAAAATCCACAACTTAAGCCCTTACCTCATTAAGTAATTGGATGTATCACTAAGAGACAAAGAGAAAGAGACCGAGAATTTCGTCTTAAAATATTTCTAACGATTCGTGAAAATTCAGTTCGGTAGGAAAATTCGTTTTCCAATGGATATTCGCAAAACAGGGGTTTAGTCCAGACAAAAAAAATATTTTCGCTAAGAAATAATATTTATTCACCCGTGATCTTGATAAGCAAGAGCAGTTGGAGGAAGTAAAAGAATCGAGGGAAAAAATGTGCAGGTCATAGACTTCAGAACTATGAGAACAGAACTATTTCTGAGAACTATTACCGCATACTAGCATCACCACTAGCATCTACTACGATTTTAATTAACTCTTTAGATAAGTGACAGGTTAGGTAACGTTCTCTTGATAATGTACGCTCGTTCGCTATACATTTTTAAAGCTTAATGTACATTTGTATAAAGCAATGCAGATGCTCATGGTTCTTGCGTTGTGGATTCAAAAACATCTGCAAATTCATGCAATACATAAAACGAAGGCGGTAATCAAATGTGCAATGAAACAATGATTTCTGCTAAGGGATACCATCGCAGTCGTTTGGGTATCCAGTTGCCTTGCCTTAATGATTTTATGGTCCCTTTGGGACAAATTTTCAGCTCCTCTTACGAATCAACAGGCTTTAAGCTCACTTTAGTTATATTTCTTTGTTTGTGCCGCTATTGTGTTGATAAATATGATTAATAGCCTCTTAACGCTCTCTCAACTAAATAACAGACTTCATTTCACCATTCATTAATAAGGTGAGCGGTAATTTTTCAAAACCTTTCATTACTTCTACTTAAGTTCCTCGTCATAAAAAAAGAAAAAAATCATCAGAGTTACCAATTCGTAAGAATGAACAGATTTGAACAAGAAAAGCTATAAAAAAAGTAAAAAAATGCGCCGAAGAAAGTTTTCTGTACAGCGTATAATGCTGTATGAAACTCTCAGCCACGGCCCAGTGGTGGCCCCTGTTGTTGGCACCTATAGCGGTGCCAGACGCACGATCATGACTAACTTTAACCTTAAATAAAATAAAACTACTGAGGCTAGAGGGATGCAACTTGGTATGTTTGATGGTTGGAGGGTGAATGATCAACATACCAATTTGCAGCCCTCTAGCCTTGGTAGCTTTTAAGATCTGAGGGCGGACAGATAAAATGCGGACGGACGGACAAACGGCCATCTCAATAGCTTTCTTTTACGGAAAACTAAAACATCTTATCTCATATCTAAGTCTGCTGAAAGACACTGGTTTTCCTTCCTGCCTCCCGGATTCTAATTACAAAAATTATAAATTCCCATGCAACATGCAATGCCCAAGCGGCCATACACCTTCATTATCACATCCGGCGTCACTAAAACATAGGTCATCGACGCTGGCACGAGACAGCTGTTTTAATAAAGCTTCTCTTCTGTTGCTGAACCTCTTTAATAGGGTGTATCATCTCTTTGAAAAATTTCAAAGCGAAAAATTAGCAGAAAGGAAGATATCTTGGAAGTGAAGAGGAGGGGGAGGAGGGAGGGGGGGACTGAAAGTGGAGGAGGGTGGAGGTGTAGGATGGGGAGGCTAGCAATCGTCAGCTACATAAAAGAATTAAACATAAAGAGACATGATAGAAGCAATAGGAGGAGGAGGAGGAGGAGGACAAATAAAGGAAAGACTAGGAAAAGGAGAAAGTAAGAGGCAAGTTGTCCAACAAACTCCTCAAGAGCATCTGCACTCAAGAAATCATAGCTTTCATTTCCGGTAAACAAAATCATATTAAGACTTGCGACATATTGTAGTAAAGCGTCCAAGTTATAAATAATTAAATCAATACACACAAAAATAGAAGAATTACTGGTAAAACATGTTAGGCGCTTGAAAGTCATATTTATGCCTCATCTTAGAAGAGAATAGAATATAGAGTTTAAATTAAAGGTTGCTGGCCAGGACCTAGAGGTCATCCGGCGCTAAATCGGAAATCGACAACAAAAGGCTTGAAAAGGCGTAACAGGAGGAAAACATCAAAGCTGCGCTATGAATCAGCTATTAGGGAGAGGGTGGAAAAAGTAAGATGAAGAAAGAGAATATGAACGGAGGTACAGTCAAAGGAATGAAAAGCGTTGCGGCTAGGCGCCAAAGGGGACGCCTTTAAGGAACCTTGGCAATGCCCACAGTGCACCGCATGAGGTGCACGGACGGTACTACCCCACTACAGAGCTATATCATAGGACCTAAGAAAAATTCAATATGTAAAACAATTTTTATATAAGTTCAGGCCAAAATGCATATTTTGAAAAGGTAATGCTAAATCATCTACATTCAGTTCTCACATAAACACATTTAGGTTAAACAGCTTAATGTTGTGTATAATATATATATATATATATATATATATATATATATATATATATATATATATATATATATGTGTGTGTGTGTGTATGAAGATATATGCATAGTATATATATATATATATATATATATATATATATATATATATATATATATATATATATTATATGTATATGCATACATCAAGGAACAGACTGAAAACAATACTTCAAATTGTAAAACAAAAGAACTTGTTGTATCACCCTTAATTACTGAGGCGGTTCATGTCATTTGGCAGGTCTAGTAAACAAAATTTAAGCCTAAAAGACTACCCCCAAAATGAGGTACCACCAACTTGGAAAGAGAGGGAGAGCTCACGGGCAGAAAATGTTTAGGGTTATTCTTTATTTCATCACATGCAAAACTAATGAGAGAGAGAGAGAGAGAGAGAGAGAGAGAGAGAGAGAGAGCGAGAGAGAGAGAGAGCCTGAAACGACAATTTCTACGAATAAAAATGAAATGAAGAGGAATAAAACTGCCTTAAACAAGGAGAAATAAAAAGATACAAATATATGTATTATATATATATATAATGTGTGTATGTATGTATGTATGTATGTGTGTATATATATATATATATATATATATATATATATATATATATATATATATATATATATATATATATATATATATATATATATACATACATACGCAATGAAAATCCTAGGTCTATAACACTCGCTGCAATATATCCTCGGAGGTGCTTTCATTAGAAGAGCAAACTCTTCGTTCTTCTTAATTCCATTTTCATTAGGGAGAGCGTTTGCTCAGAAAAAACACTCCCTTTTCAATGGTTTCTTTCGAAATGTCAATGGCAATCTCGCCAAACAAGAACAAAAAAGGTTCTAACATGCACAAAAATGAAATATAATAAAAAAATTTACACGTCAACAATTTTGAGAGGTTTTTATTTATCTATGACATTGAAATGATCTTGATGACATTAGTGGCATCGAAAAGTTTTTTATTGGTTCCAGTAACTAAGACAGAAAATAGGCAACGTTTTACTAATTTAGGGTTTTGTGACAATTCAACAAAAAAATATAAAACTTTTTTTCCTCCTGAATTCAGTGCCACTTTTCTTATTGTAGGCTTCACGCATATTTACTAAGAAAGCAACTTTCTCACTTCAGTATAGATGTCATTGTAAATCCTTTTTAGATTTTATAAATGTTTGTTAATGTAACTGGCAATTAAATGAAAGAACAGGTTTCAGCCTTTTCGGCGTTTAAATTGACACAAGAAACTAGAAGCTATAAGCACGGCATTACTGAACACGCCATAACACAATTTTTTCTCACTTGGAAGTCAGTATATATGAATGCTATCGTAAAAGGTAACTAAATGAGAGAATTTTTTAGGCACCCAAGTAATTTGAAAACAATTCCAAGATGTTTGGAGATACACGTGCAACAGAAAACTTTCTTTCACTCAGAGGCCAGTGCTATGTATGGGTCTAGCCACTGCAGCTGGTCTCCAGCACAGATGACGTATTATATCGATTTTTCACGTGAGAAATACAAGTGTTTAAGCAGTTCAACTCCAGCTACGTTAACGTCCGCTCGCGCGCGTGCACACGTACATACACTCACATACGTACATACATACATACACAAACATATATAGATAGATAGATAGATAGACAGATAGATAGATAGATACACAATTAAAAGCAAGGCAACCCAGTTGACCGTTTTTAGTTAGAGTGAAAAGTGTCCTTTACTAAAGTGACTTTCACGTCACTATACCTTCCATTAGCTGAAATGGAAAACTCAATACTCAGGGACATAGTGAATTAACTGTATGCGAATGACAGTAGATGCCTGCTTGTTAATTTGCTTGTTTGCTCTAATTGATGGACCTTTATATTCAAAGTTATCCGGACCAAAATAATGATACAAACGTTTTTCACATTTAAAGACGGTCCGAAAGCAACGGTCATCTGCGGTCTGTAAGTATATATGAAGTTGCTACAATGCGAATTATGCAGGAAAGTCAAAACACCAGTTACGGCCCGTGCCTTGAACACTAAAGACCATTCACATTATAACATCACGTCACCGACACATCCCGTCACCAAAGTACGTGAGAAATTTCTTACATGTAATCAAATGGACTTGTTCACACCATCACGTCACGTCACCATCAAGCACACGGCATCCACCGTCACATCACGACACGTTTTCTTGGAAAGAATATTTTGACGTGACGTGATGGTGTTTAGTGTTTCTTACCGCTAAATGGGTGAGTCGCTGAGATGGGCACGCACTGAACGGGACTGTGAAGGATAGTGTGAATACAAGGCACGGCTGATGGGACGGTGACGTGACTTGATGCGTCGGTGACGTGACGGTATAATGTGAATCAGCCTTAAGCCGATTAATTAAAATAAACATGCACCTAACCAACAAACAATCAGTACCGTTCGAGAATAATCCTGTCAACACGACCATCCCGTGAGTACTAGCCAATTCTAATGATATAGAACACACCACATTAGGGACGCTATGTATCATAGAAGAAAAACCTTCACTCTACAACTAACTGTATTTAGGTCACACACACACATATATCTATATATATATATATATATATATATATATATATATATATATATATATATATATATATATATATATATATATATATATATGCGTGTGTAACTAGCTTTTTATCTTTTATACTGCGTTAGTCCTCTTTTGGCTCTTTCTTTCGTAGGCTAAAAAAAAATAATCATTAATTCTGAATTCTTCTTTACTTGTATCTTGGTAGGTATGTTTTCCTGAGACTTGAAACTATTATAAAAAAAACTGATAAAAGCACAGGCAATGTAATCAATAATTTAGTGATATTTACGATATGGTCCTTCAAAAACCATTACACTTACACGATGGAACACGAAAATTGCACGACCTACACGTTACTGATACTAAACCACTGCATATACGATCCGTGACGGAACTCACGAACCGCCAAGACAGTTTTTGAACATTTCAATAATTTGACGATGACGAAAACGAGATAACGAGACGTTGCAAAAGTCGGCACCCAAAACCAAAAGGACACACCGTAAGACTTCAGATTTCCAATTATCTGACATAGGCGTGATTCGCTGTAGGAATCGTGAAGGCGTACGCTAGAAACAGTGCACGCCTCTGGCACAGAAACAACTTTGGCACACCAATAAGTAAAAAAAAAAAATCACAAACTGGATAACAAATATATTTGTTCTCCAATTTGTGTGTGTGTGTTTTTTTTCAAGTTTCCTAGGTCAATAATAACCTGTTACCAAGAAAATTTTATGAACCACTAAACAGAAAAAAAAATTACCAGATAACACAGTAACGAAATGGCCCCTGTCAATTTATGAGTAAAATGTAATAAAACTTTAAAAGGAACAAAGAAGCCATATTTAATAACACTTCCGCAAAGAGGCATACTTGCATTAGCACTGCAGGATGGATTATCAAGGGAGGCTTTCAATTCCATAAAGTGCGAGGCTACGTGGGGTGATGGACAAGTTTCTTTTATTTCAGAATAAAAGAAAAATTGTAAATCGGAAACAGCCACTTTTATTTTTTATTTGTTGATGTACTAATGACTCAAGCACAGCCAGAAATGGGTTTTTAACGTCGTGATATGAGACAGCAACTCTATTATTCAATACGGTAAATGGGCTAATTACCTTTTACTTTACTAAAATAGTTACTATTTTCAATATGATAATCAGCATATGTTAAAATAACTATCAAAAGCGAATAACATTCACTATCCTGCTTGTGACAGAAACTACCGTCATAAAGTGGGATGAAACTGCCGTGCATTTATAACACTACCAATTATGGACAAATGGATAAAGACACTTTCCTGATACATAATAGCCATAACCTTCCATTAACACAGCCATCACCTTAAAAGTAACATAAACCAGTAAATTTAAAACAGAGTGGTTTTCATATACTGCAATTCAAGCAAGTAAGTCTACTGGAAAGGCTCTTGATCTATTGATACAATATTAATCATTTATAGAACATGGTCTTCAATACTGAATTGAGCGATCCCAGACAATACCTATTGTTTCAGTAACAAGAGGAACGGAAGTGATATCATCCTAACCCGCGTAATATCAGCACTTGTACAAAACAGAG
>NC_089742.1:65591505-65639005 GCF_040412425.1 Macrobrachium rosenbergii | reverse complement strand
TCTCTCTCACTTCCTCTCCCGCTCACTCTTTCTTTCTCTAACTCTCTCCCTCTCTCTCTTTCTCTCCAACCCTCCCTGTCTCTTGCCCTTTTTCTTCTCCAAAACATCCCTCTACTCTCTCTCTCTCTCACTTCCTCTCCCTCTCACTCTCTCTCTGTCACCCCCTTCCCAACTCCCACCCCCTTTGGTGCCATACATGTCTTACCTTCGCAGCATTCTTTTCAAGATAGTAAGTCATATGTGTACTTATATTAAGTATGATAAATTCATATGTATACCGAAATTAGGTATGATAAATTCGTAAAGTTCCTCGCTGGGTGAGTGGGTTCCGTTCTCAACTACCACTCTGTTGGTCGTGAGTTCGAATCTCCGACCGGCCAGTGAAGAACAAGAGGAATTTGTTTCTGGTGATAGTAACTCATTTCTCGCTATATTGTGGTTCGGATTCCACAATAAGCTGTAGGTCCCGTTGCTAGGTAACCAACTGGTTCTTAGCCACGTAAAAATAAATCTAATCCTTCGGGCCAGCCCTAGGAGAGCTGTTTAATCAGCTCAGTGGTCTGGTTAAACTAAGATATACTTAACTTTTTACTAAGACTACGGGAATAACCAGCCCTGTTTCACGGGGAGAATCAGCCTGGTTTCAGGGAAGTCCTCCCCCCTTTGGTGCCCTTTGCTGCTAGTGATGCCTTACCCCTACATTATTCTGTTCGAGACAGTAAGTCATATGAAATTGGTCTATGCGTTTCAGAGTTATGCTGGAACATACACATATGTTCATACATACATACATCCATTTATATATATATATATATATATATATATATATATACACATACATATATGTGTGAGAGAGAGAGAGAGAGAGAGAGAGAGAGAGAGAGAGAGAGAGAGAGAGAGAGAGAGAGAGAGAGAGAGAGAGTAATTAAAAGGAATAAATGGTTCAGTTATATCAGGGGTGGACAATCTTTTACATCCCATGCACCAATTATTTCATTTTTAGTTCAAATGCGCCACGCATACTTGTACCCACTTTCAGTCCTTTAAAAGTATGGTAGTAAGAACGCATTTGGCGGTTATACATAGATTTAATACACACACACACACACACACACACACACACACATATATATATATATATATATATATATATATATATATATATATATATATATATGACTTTTTATCACATCACCGTGATTCATATACAATCAGTAAGCTACAAACGTCCTTTAATATCCAATTCGCTCTACCTCGGAAATAATATATTTTCATATATGTTACCGAAGGGGAATTTTTTAGTTGATAATAAGTACGCCGTCCCGTGGGCTCGAACCAGCGATGGACAGGAACTCAGGACTACAGTGGACGCATTAACCCAATCGGCCACAAGTGAGGTATAAGTGGATATCGGCTCCCATGTACAAATCACCCGTCGAACTCAGGTGTTTGTATTTGGAGACGATATCCACCCACCTCTGCCATGTTGACCGTGTAATGCGTTTGTCGCACGCAGCCATATTATGACTTTTTATCACATCACCGTGATTCATATACAATCAGTAAGCTACAAACGTCCTTTAATATCCAATTCGCTCTACTTTAATGTTTCCTTTCATAATTAGTTACTGATACAAATAAATATGAGATATATGGCAACATGGACACAAAAAGCAGTGGTAAATGAAAGCAATTCATATAAAGACAAGCTGAGCAATTTCATTGAAGCTTTTATTTCACCAAGCTTGTGATGATTCAACTGAAATTAGTTACTGAAAGCGACAAACATGGACATATCAAGGACGAACACATACAATTATCTAATACTTTTATGGCAACGTAGAAACATTTAGCAGTCTGAAATAAAATGGGTTTCATGGAGGCAAGATAAATATCACTGACTTTAATGAGACTTTTGACTTTGCTCTCCTTTCACCAAACTTGTGATATTTGGAGTCAAGTCAGTAGCTGAACGCATCAAACAGTTCTTCAAATCTGAATAAGTTAATCGTGATCTCAGTTCGTTTTTCATGGATGAGATTGCTTCCTCGCATCTGCATGTTGTTCCAAAACGACAGGTAGAACTCGGGACATATTTTCTCAGTCCTGGAAAATGCTCACCAGGTAATGATCGCCATAAGTTAATGATCTCAGAAGCACTTGAAAGTGAGGGAAGTCCATCAAATTTTAATTTCAGAACAGAATTTTTTTCAGTTCAATAAGCTCCATCTATAAGTTACTAGGCGTCTTCAGAATTTTTTTTGTTCACTAAGTGAAAATGGACTTATAAATGCAAGTATGCAGTCTTCCTCTTTAGCAAAATTATTAAAACGATTATCAAAATCCTCTTGTAGTAATCTGATACTTTCAGTGTATTCTATAAAGTTGCAACTCACTTTATTATACTTTTTTCTTTAACAAATACTGATTATTGTTAACAGAAGATGACGTTTACTAATGACTAATCAATGCTAACGGAACAACGAAATCAGTAAAAATAATTACTGTGATTTTTAGATAAGATATCTTCTTCTTTTAACGTGCTTTTTTCCCATTTGTATGGGGTAAGTACGATGCCTTCTTTTGAAGGATTTTGATTTGGCTTTGGGGTAGACCGTAGTCCCGATCGGCTGCCATGCCTGTCATCGCTTAGACCCCGGTAGCGTATGTACATGTATTGTACCTGTCACCAGCGCCCTTTCTTCCAGCAGCGAGAAGTTGTTGCCCGGTTAGGTCGACAGTTCGAGACATGTGAGGTGTGTTATGTTTGATTTCAGTAAACTCATTTCTAGCCATAAGTTACTTAAATTCATATTATTCTTTTATTCGCTTATTATTACTCTATATATCTTTCTTCCTTTCTTTATTTTTTTATATATATTTCATCATTATTTTTTTTGGAATTAGCATGCATGGCTTTGCTTTTATTATCCCTGGGGTTCAAAGCGCCACCTGTAATCATCCATTGCGCTACTTTTGGCGTAAGCTCCACAGGTTGGCCAACCTTGATTATATACAAAATAATACTTTAGATAATCCTCCGGATTTGCTGAACTGAAAAAAATCGAATTTGTGAGAGATGCAACGCGTTCTCGCGAGGAACACGATAGGGTACACTGGGACCTGGAAATTCTAGCATGTACTGAGCAAACTGAATTTCCCGGCCAAAAAAGATGGTAACAAAATGCGCGTTTAGAAAATCTTAACGTTCGAAATGTAAAGGTTTACTTTTGCGAAAGGATTTCAGATTTAAAAACTGATTTATTAAAATGTGGCTATAAAGCCAAGCGCTGGGGAACGTTCAGCCGTTCAGCCATTAAGACAGTGAGAAGGGGTTGGAGTGGTTGAACATTAAGATGAAAGAAAAAGATGGGAATAGATGTATAGTAAGAATCTAAAAAGTGTGTACAGCTAGGACCGAAGGGACGCTGCAAATGACTTTTAGTAATTTTTGCAGCGCACGACAAGAGGTGCACTGATGGCGCTAAATCACCCCCCCCCCAAGAAGAAATTATTTTAGGGCCGATTACTAGTGGGAATTTTGTCCATATAAAATTGCCTGGTTTGAAGGCAATTATCGAAACTATTTGCGATAACAAACCAATTAAGCTTCGATCTATACCCATAATAAACTGTATCGATCTTAACAAAACGCATAATCGAGATAAGGTATTTCTTTTATAGGCTCTTACCATCACAAACTAAAAGAAAAAGGGTCACGGATAAGGTAATAAAATCAAATATCACTGTATTACTCGCCATTGGTATTGAAGACACGTATTTACAGACTGAATAAATAAGGAATGCATAAATAATGCAGTAACACAGCCACTATGTATCTATAGATAATGCAAGTATACTAACCGAAAACATAAACACGCAAGGCAAAAGTTATTTAAAAACAAACACAAACAAAACCTATTTAATACCATCCCAAAAAAATTTGCACAAACAGGTCGAAAAGCGGAATGAAACAAGGACCTTGAAAAAGTTTTTTTTTTTTTTTCCTAGACATTGTATTCTGACTACTTTATTCCACTTAGCGAGGCACTGCGAACGCGCGTGTGTGTGCGTAAGTGCGTGATTACCTGGAGTTTACGGTCGTCATGTGATTCACGTGTGGTATTTAACAGCTTTATTGCCCATAAAGGTAACAAGAAGCGCTTGGAAATTTGCATGTCTCGGCTTTTGGGAGAAAGGGTTTCTTTTTGCGCTCTTTAACTCTTCTCTTCTTCCATTGAAAAAAAAATGGGTTCTAGAAACAACTGTTATTCTAATTACTATTGATGTTTTCTCTGCCCTAACAACAACATCAACAGCAAAACAGCAATAATAATAATAATAATAATAATAATAATAATAATAATAATAATAATAATAATAATAAAAATACAGACTTAACAAATAATGAAATGAATCTATTTCTGGGAGGCATTCCCTTTCCCATATGCAATAGAAAACATAGATTACACTATTAAATTTTTGTCCATTGTGAAAAAGACAAAATAGTGTAGAAGAAATCTAACCAGGCCCAGTCTGAAACTGCCGACAATAACTAAAACCTTTATAGATGGCATCTACATTAAAAAAAAAAGATCAATTTTACAAGTTCTGGAAAAGTTCAATTACATCTGCAATAGTTGCATGCCACAGAAAAATGACCATTTAACCATAATATATAACTCCTTTGGGAGAGGTAGCAGGAAAATATACCCTGGCAAGTCAAACACACTGGACCCTCTGCCAGGCCACGCAAAACACGCACGCAAAGTCCCCAATAAACAGAGATTAAGTATACAGCTGGACCCTTATTATATATTTTACCGTCACTATTCAAGCTCCGAAGTATCTATAATTGGTAGAAGTCCCACAACGTCTGTTAATTCTGTTTATATACAGATAACTTTTATAAACATGGGGCCAGCATTTTTGACACTCATCTTCAATCCTTTCGATTCGAACTTGGGAAACTCAGTCAGCAGAGATATTTCATTAAAATCTGTCGGACTGAAAATCAGCTACGGAACGTTTCAGCTGACGATAATATCCTTATCCTTTTTTATAATTGGATGAAATAGTTTCCTTAGAAACAGATCATCTCAGACCCGACGATAATATCTTTATCCTTTTTATAATTGTATGAAATAGTTTCCTTAGTAACAGATCAACTCAGACCCGATTAAAAAAAAAAAGAATTCTCTCGAAAATGAATCTAAGCATAAAATTTTTGGCAAATTTCATTTATATCCGTTTACCTGCTCCTTAGGTATCCAAAATAAACACACGCACAAAGCTGAAAACACAGCTTTCTTCCTATTTACTTAACGAAGATAAGAAATACATATTTGATACATAAATTAAAACTAACATGAAAACTGCACCGTACAAGAACAGTTGATGTTAAAATTAGTTTTAATATTCATATATATATATATATATATATATATATATATATATATATATATATATATATATATATATATATATATATATATATATATATATATATATATATATATATATATATATTATATTATATACATATATGTGTATATATATATTATATATATGTATATATATACATACATACATATATATATATATATATATATATATATATATATATATATATATATATATATATATTATATGAAAACTTGCGTTAGCATTATACAGACAGCTGAAGAAAAGTTTGGAAGTAAACCGAGAAATTCTCTCTCTCTCTACTACTACTACTACTACTACTACTACTACTACTACTACTATTACTTAAGCAGCAATACCCAGAGCGAGTCTACATCTTGAGAGAGAGAGAGAGAGAGAGAGAGAGAGAGAGAGAGAGAGAGAGAGAGAGAGAGAGAGAGAGAGAGAGAGAGAGTATTTACTTCATCTTTTCAGAGGGTGAAGCTATCTTTTTTCATTTAACGGTATACGTCGCTCTCCTTTGAAAGAAGTGAATGCAGTGTGAATCATTTATGACCTGCATTTTAGTGATTTTGAAAGAATTGCAGTCTTCTTTCAGAGTTCCTCATCTAGGGGAGTCATTAAAGGGATTTTCAATGAAGGACGTAGGTATATGGAAAATGGGAGATGAGAAAGGAAAAGGGGAGTGAGAAATGGAAAGGGGATGAACTAATGTATTTGCCAGCAGTCGGTCAATCTACACACACACACACACACACAAACATTCATACACACACACACACACACACCTTGTTATTCATACATACGTGTACATAAATTTGCATATGTACAGTATGAATAATAATATAATATAGATATATATATATATATATATATATATATATATATATATATATATATATATATATATAAGTGTATGTGTGTGCATCTCTGTGTGTATACATTATACTTTTTACACAGTCCCATTAAATTTCTTGCAATGAGTTTGCTATGCCATGTCCTTTCCCCTACCAGTTGCAACCTCTCCAGCTGACTAACTGCTAAATACTTAATTTCCTATTTAGGTTGACAAAGGCACAATCGGTGCGAAGTCATGAATAAAAGATATGAGGGGGATAAGCAGACTGATGTACCGAAAGCTGAAGAACACCTGTATATGCTTATGAATGAATTTAAGTTTTTATAATGGAGGCAATACTAACGAAACTTGGGAGATGGAAACGCCAGGTTATGATGGAATCACTTTTAAGATGCTTTGAGCTGAAATTAAAACGACACCTTATGTACCGACTAGATTTATTTAACAGAATACAGACTGAGGAATCAAAGCCTGATGATTGGGAATTGAAAATTACAAACCTAAGATACAAAAGCAAGGTGACCCCACTGAATCTGGTATCTAAGGTTGCACTGAACTTATTCTCCTCTCAAAAGGCTGGAGAAAGAAACTGATAAAAAGCCTGAGAGATGAACGAAATGGGTTTAGAAAAGGCAGGTGCTTCACGTATCAAATCGTAGTGTTGAGACATGTTGTGCAGCGAGGGAATGAAGTCTAAAAATCCCCTTCTGATGATTTCCATTCATTACGAGAAGGTATTTGACAGCGTCCACAGACCAATAATATGGAAGGTCTTACATCACAATGGCATTCCTGTGAAATGTGTAAAGCTAACTGAAATTATCCAATAAGAGTATAGATGCAAAGTTAATGTCGGCGGGGTACTGTCAAGTGAATCTGCAGTTAAGAGTGCGGTGTTTCAAAGGAATGTTGTTTCACCTTTGCTCGTTGCCCTTCTCACAAATTTTAAAATGAAAAAGAGGTGGGAAATGGAAGAGAGGGCTTAGATTGGGAAACCGGATTAACAGATTACATCATACGTCTAGAGAAGTGGGAGTGAATATAAAGCTAAGAAAAACAAGTAATATGGACAGAGTATGCACAAATAGGTGGAATATCATTCGTTGGAGAAAGGATTAATGAGGGTGAATCTTTTAAAATTTATGAACAGTGGTATTCGGCAAAGGTTCTACTGAGCAAGAATTTAGTGAGAGTAAAAAACAAAAGCAAAACAAATGAAGACCAGGCAGAATAAAATTAGTAAGTCATATACAATGAAATAGTAAACAAAAGTGCTAATGCACATACGACTAGCATGATCTGTACTGCTCAACAGACATGAAACATGGTGCGACATTGAGACTATAACTAAAATGTTTGCCTAATTAACAAGAAACCTTTCAAAAGAATATGTAGAAATCCGTTATGTAGATGAGAGAATGAGGAAAGTGAGATGAAAATGGCTTGGACATATCCTTTGCATTACCTTCGACAGAACAGTAAACTGATAGCGTTAGCTGGGCTTCTATGGACACCAGAAGAGTTGAAAGACTCAGACCCACTTAGATTATAAATACGAGAAGGGGTCTGAAGTGAGTAGAGAGTTACCCACTTCGATTAGAAATATGAGAAGGGAGTCCGGAGTGAGTAGAGAGTTACCCACTTCGATTAAAAATATGACAAGGGAGTCTGGAGTGAGTAGAAAGTTACCCACTTCGATTAGAAATATGAGAAGGGAGTCTGGAGTGAGTAGACAGTTACCCACTTCGATTAGAAATATGAGAAGGGAGTCTGGAGTGACAAGAGAGTTACCCACTTCGATTAGAAATATGAGGAGGGAGTCTGGAGTGAGTAGAGAGTTACCCACTTCTATTAGAAAAGTGAAAGGGGAGTCTGGAGTGAGTAGAGAGTTACCCATTTAGATTAAAAATATGAAAATGGAGTCTGGAGTGAGTAGAGAGTTACCCACTTCGATCAGAAATATGAGAAGGGAGTCTGGAGTGAGTAGAGAGTTACTCACTTAGATTAGAAATATGAGAGGGGAGTCTGGACTGAGTAGAGAGTTACCCACTTAGATTAGAAATATGAGAAGGGAGTCTGGCGTGAGTAGAGACTTACCCACTTCGATTAGAAATATGAGAAGGGAGTCTGGAGTGAGTAGAGAGTTATCCACTTCGATTAGAAATATGAAAAGGGAGTCCGGAGTGAGTACAGAGTTACCCATTTCGATTAGAAATATGAAAAGGGAGTCTAATGTGAGTAGAGAGTTACCCATTTCGAATAGAAATATTAGAAGGAAGTCTGGAGTGAGTAAAGAGTTACCCTCTTCGATTAGAAATATGACAAGGAAGGCTGGAGTGACAAGAGAGTTACCCACTTAGATTAGAAATATGAGAAGGGAGTCTGGCGTGAGTAGAGAGTTACCCACTTCGATCAGAAATATGAGAAGGGAGTCTGGAGTGAGTAGAGCGTTACCCACTTCGATTAGAAATATGAGAAGGGAGTCTGAAGTGAGTAGAGAGTTACTCACTTCCATTAGAAATATGAGAAAGGATTCTGGCGTGAGTACAGAGTTACCCACTTAGATTAGAAATATGAGAAGGGAATCTGGAGTAGTAGAGAGTTACCCACTAAGGTTACCCAGATAGATTAGAAATATGGGAAGGGATTCTGGCGTGAGTAGAAAGTTACTCACTTAGGTTACCCACTTCGATTAGAAATACGAGAAGAGAGTAGTGGAGAGAGTAGAGAGTTACCCACTAAGATCAGAAATATGAGAAGGGATTCTGGAGTGAGTAGATAGTTACTCACTGTGATTAGAAATATGAGAAGGAATTCTGGCGTGAGTAGAGAGTTACCCACTTCGATTAGAAATATGAGAAGGGATTCTGGCGTGAGTAGAGAGTTATCCACTTAGGTTAACCACTTAGATTAGAAATATGAGAGGGGATTCTGGAGTGAGTAGAGAGTTACCCACTCTGATTAGAAATACAAGAAGGGAGTCTGGAGTGAGTAGAGAGCTGCCAACTTTGATTAGAAATATGAGAAGGGATTCTGGGCTGAGTAGAGAGTAACCCACTTCGATTAGAAATATGAGAAGGGATTCTGGGTTGAGTAGAGAGTAACCCACTTCGATTAGAAATATGAGAAAGGAGGCTGGAGTGAGTAGAGAGTTACCCACTTAGATTAGAAATACGAGAAGGGATTCTAGCGTGAGTAGAGAGTTACCCACTTAGATTAGAAATATGAAAAGGGAGTCTGGAGTGAGTAGAGAGTTACTCACTTCGATTAGAACTACGAGAACGGAGTCTGGAGTGAGTAGAGAGTCACTCACCTCGATTAGAAATACGAGAAGGGGGTCTGGAGTGAGTAGAGAGTCACTCACTTCGATTAGAAATTTGACAAGGGAGTCTGGAGTGAGTAGAGAGTTACCCACTTAGATTAGAATTACGAGAAGGGATTCTGACGTGAGTAGAGAGTTACCAACTTAGATTAGAAATATGAGAAGGAGTCTGAGTGCGTGAGAGCTACTACTTCGATTAGAAACATGATAAGAGTCTGGGAGAGAGTTACTCATTTCGATTAGAAATACGAGAAGGGAGTCTGGCGTGAGTGGAGACTTGCCCACTTAGATCATAAATATGAGAAGGGATTCTGGCGTGAGTAGAGAGTTAGCCACTTACATCAGAAATACGAGAAGGGAGTCTGGAGTGAGTAGACAGTTACTCACTTCGATTAGAAATACGAGAAGGGAGTCTGGAGTGAGTAGACAGTTACTCACTTCGATTAGAAATACGAGAAGGGAGTCTGGAGTGAGTACAGTAGAGAGTTACTCACTTCGATTAGAAATATGAAAAGGGAGGCTGGAGTGAGTAGAGAATTACCCACTTTGATTAGAAATATGAAAAGGGAGTCTGGAAAGAGTAGAGAGTTACTCACTTCGATCAGAAACATGATAAGGGAGGCTGGAGTGAGTACAGAGTTACCCACTTCGATCAGAAATATGAGAAGGGAGTAGAGAGTGAGTAGAGAGTTACCCACTTATATCAGAAATATGAGAAGGGAGTAGGGAGGGAGTAGAGAATTACCCATTTAGATTAGAAATATGAGAAGGGAGTCTGGAGTGAGTAGAGAGTTACCCACTTATATTAGAAATATGAGAACGGATTCTGGCGTGAGTAGAGAGTTACCCACTTAGATTAGAAATACGAGAAGGGAGTCTGGAGTGAGTAGAGAGTTACCCACTTAGATTAGAAATACGAGAAGGGAGTCTGGAGTGAGTAGAGAGTTACCCATTTAGGATTAGGAATATGAGAAGGGGGGAGTCTGGAGTGAGTAGAGAGTTACCCACTTAAATTGGAAATATGAGAAGGGAGCCTGGAGTGAGTAGAGTTACCCTCTTAGATTAGGAATATGAGAAGGGGGTCTGAAGGGAGTACAGAGTTGTGGGAGATGAAGCACGGAAAACATGAGTGGCAGAATTTCAGGGGAGGTTTGCGATGATAATGAAGATCATGAAAAACAAAACGTTTATCCTAAAATTTCTTAATGGTCAGCACCTCTGCTGACCTCATTTGTATTTATAAAGATTTTCCTCTCACAGGTTAGGTTGCTGATTTCGGTGTCATTTTAAAGCCCAATGGTTTTTTACATTATTGCAGTAAGTTTAAAACAGAAAAACTAAATACAAAAAGGTGTCAAATGATGAACTAAAGTTGGCCTAAAACAAAACTTCCATATTTACAGAAAACAAGTATTCACCAAAACTGAAGTATAAAAGATAACTAAATATCCATACACACACAGATATATATATATATATATATATATATATATATATATATATATATATATATATATATATACACACACACACACACACTGACTGCACTCACTGTACAGACTTCTGATAAACTGGCTTCCAATGATATATAATGAATTAGTGTTTATGCCAGCTACAGCAGAAATAAGACGTAAAGAACAGGATGTTAGAATTTCTGATTCTTTGTTGATAACTCCTGTAGTTACATATATCTTATTAGTATTAATTTGAAGCTGATTATAATAAACCGTAATTTATTGTAATATAAAGGCGCGAATCCCACTTCCGCCCTCCTTCATTTGCAAGGACTTAACTAGGTGCAGGATTAAGAGAGCTGGGATGGAATTCTTTATTTTAACTGACAGTTTTTTTTTTTTTTTTAAATTCTCATGTTACTGACGTATTTTTTTAAATAAAAATTATACGTTATAGAAAATTGCTGGTAAAGGGAAAGTCGACGTTGATGATAAAAGCTTTGAGTTACAGGAGCAGAATTATCATAATTATCCGTACTGTCAAAAGTGGCGTTAATATGGTTAAGGTTGCAATGGCCGGGTAATTAACAAACTATTGTGTACCGTAGGTTAGTCTGTTCATCAAGATTTACAGTGTGTTAAAAAAAAAAAGTATATCTTCGTTATACAGAAAATTGTTTTCCGATATCTTCAATTTGCAGTTTATAGTAACAAGGTTAAAAAGCAAAATAGCAAACATAAAGCTGAAAATGATAACTTGAAGATATCAGAAAACAATTTTCTGTGTAACGAAGATATACTTTTTTTTCTTTAACACACTGTAAATCTTGATGAATACAGTGACCTACGGTATACATTAGTTTGTTATTTACCCGGCCATTGCAACCTTAACCATATTAACACCACTTTTGACAGTACGGATAAATTATAATAATTCTACTCCTGTAACTCTTAGCTTTTATCATCAACGTCGACTTTTCCTTTACCAGCCATTTTCTAAATGTCTAATTTCTATTTAAAAAAATATGTCAGTAACATGAAAATTAAAAAAAAAAACTTTCAGTTAAAATAAAGAATTCCATCCCAGCTCTCTCTTAATCCTGCACCTAGTTATGTTCTTACAAATGAAGAAAGGCGGAAGTGGGATTCGCGCCTTTATGTTACAATAAATTACGGTTTATTATCCCCGGCGACAATAAAGAAAAAGGACGAGAGAGGGAAATTTCTTTATGAAATAGTTGATTGATTAGAGCCTTCTCCCTTCCAGGAGAACCGAGACCTCGCTAGCAATCACAAGGACGTCCGCGAAAGCCACGCGAAAAGAGGACGATTTTCACTCTTATGAAACAATGGCGTCATTAGAATTCTTCGCCCCTGAACATCTGATGTTTATCAGGTACCCTTCAGAAATTAATTCACGCAAGATCTCAACATTTTCCCTACCTTACGGGCAAAGCATGTAGCCGTATTGTGTAAAGTGTCTTTTTTTTCGTTAAATTCTTTCCGCTCTTTAAAGAAAAGGGTAAAAGGATGCCAGGGAACTCTTTGAGACGCTGCTACGGAATTTCCGTCTTTTTAGCAGATTCCAGCAGATTTCTACATGATAAAACTACCATACTCATTTCACGCTTCGGCTGATCGTTTCTCTTCCTTGAAATCCTTTGATTAAATGCGAGGTCCCTTGCAAGGGGAAGGATATCTGCAAGAGGGACCCAACGACGACTTGCGATGCATTAGAGGGAATCCTAACTCCTTCGTAATGTACAGGATTTAAACAGCTGCGTATCTGAATAAAAAGAACAATGCAGGAATGCACATTTAGAAGCTGAAATTCGACGATTAAAGAACTTACTGATCTCTCTCGAGTACAATGTTCCACTGGTCTCGTTTTGAAGTTTTTTAATCAATCGCCCTTATTCTTTCCTCAGTAACACGATTCACGATTCTTAAATCAATTTGCTTGTGTATGTATATTATATATATATATATATATATATATATATATATATATATATATATATATATATATATATATATATATATATATATATATAATAAAAACAAACATATATACATACATATACATATATGTGTGTGTGTGTGATTGTATAAGAGAGAAAGAGGAAGTAATGATGTTTTGACGTTTCACAAGATCAATTTTAATAGTTCCAGATATCGGTCTATGCTCACTAGATCCCTCATAATTTCAAAATTTCTTCTGATGAATCATCTGGGAAAATTCTTTCCTTTTTTTTTTCTTTAGAGAGAAAATGAAGACATTCACAACTTTTGTCAAGGTTAATAAAGGAAACCAAATTTCTTGGAAATTCTTTCGACATATCTGTTAAAGTCGAATCAGCTTTTGCCACACCATTTTAATGCTTCAGTAAGACAACTATTTACGCCTTCTTACGTGATAAGTGAATGTTTTTTTTTTTTCTATGGAGAGGTATGCATCAGCTTTTATCATCATTGTCATCATTATCATCATGCTTCCAATTCCTGTGCGAATCAGGTCTTTCCAATGCTTTTACCACAAATCTCCATCCATCTCCAGCCGAGTAGATCTGAGCAGTCCAACTTTCCAACTCTTCTGGTGCCCGCAGGAGCCCAGCTAATACTGTCACGTGACATTCTGCCCAAGTGACACAAAGGACATGCCCAAGCAACCTCCATCTTACCCTCATTATTATCTCATACATATGAAACTTCTGTAATTTCCCTTATGATATAATCTGTCAATCTTTCTTGTCCTTGCAATCTGACTTCCAATGTATGTCTGTAAGTTCTATTTTCCAATCGTCAAAGTCTTTCAGATACAGTTACAAATTCAAATCAAGAATCGTGTTCTCCAAGTTACAGATCGTACTAACGTATAATCTTACATTTGTACACAATGTCAGCCTAATAAATTCCCCAAGCTTATTCAGTGGTATTGTTCATAAGCAACAGCTCGTAGCTACAAATATTTATACAGAAAGTATTTCTTTACAGTCAACAAAAAAATCCTCAAAATGTCTAACAGTCCTATTAACCAAACAATAAACAAAAAGAAACTGAAAAAAAGACAATCTAAAATGAATGGAGCATAAAAAAACAATCTAAAATAAAAATAGCAGAGACAATCCTTGCACACAACACCCACTGATAAAAAATAGGAACTTTTTTTTACAGTGGGAACAGACACGATGAACTGTCGTGTAGACACCGGCATTAGTATCTACCTTTATTCAGAGGCGAAAGTGGACCGCAGAGAAGGAATACCGGTCGCAAGGTAGAGATGAATATTTCACTCCCGCTGGACACAGTTCTTGGTCACATGAGAATAAAACAGTTTACGCAGACTAGTTTTCATTTTGTCAGTTTCTGTTACAGTTCGTGTTGGCGAGTGTGTACTCTTGTATTTTTTCTATGGCTTTCCATAAGCACGTTTCTCATCGTTTTCATTGAAGGCTGTCAAAACAGAACTTTCATTTTGCGAAAAAATATACATATGGATAATGCTAGTTTGTTTACACCAAAACCCTAGAATATGAAAGGAAGAGGAACATGAAAATAATAAAATAAAGATTATTTGGGCACCTGGTACTTGATTTTCAAGCGGATACTACGATCATGAAGAAGATAAAGGGAAGAAACGAAATGCATAATAAACAGCAAATTTTTAGCACCGAAATCGGCAGAATTATTTTAAATTGTCAGTAACTGATACAAAAGGAAATCATCGGGTGCCTTGTATACTGCTTCATGCAGACAATATTTTAATGTCACTGATAAAAATAGTAAAGCCTACGATGACAGACTTGAGCGCTTTTAAATTTCTTTTCGATATTAAAAAAAAGACAAAATAACAGTAAAAACTACGGGAATAAACACAGAACACACATCAGCAATTCAGAGTTACATCCAGAAGTAAAAACAGGAAAGAAGAAAACTCAAAAATTCTTTTCATTTCGACTTGAGTGACAACTTTCAAACCTCGAAAAAAAAAAAATTTCCAACAAAAAAAGATAACTTTCTTTGGTGACTTGTTATTGTCACAAAGAAATATGGATGCCCAGATGAATCTGGCTTTATTTTCAATCAAAAGGGAATTTATGTGAAAAATAATATCAATAGCCCTCATATCAGTCAAATACATACATTATATAGTATATATATACATATATATATATATATATATATATATATATATATATAATAAATATATAAATTTATGTATATATATATATATATAATGTATACATATACATATATATATGTAGTGTATACGTATATATATATATATATATATATATATATATATATATATATATATATATATATATATATATATATATATATATATATATATATATATACACAGTATGTACATGTACGAGTGTTATATATATATATATATATATATATATATAAAGCTCATTGTTTCGGTTGTTGAGGCCACAACACAGCGTGAGTAAATTTCATTTAAATAAAGCAGTTATGCTAATAAAACAAAAAACATCAAAACGGAAGGGCAAAATGCTGTTAAAAGGACGAGTTAAGAACAAAATCTTCATTTAAAAGGATATGATTTATTCTTTTTTTTTTTATTAAAAACCAGAAATTGCACAGTCTTCCCTTTCATTTAAACTATTTTGTATGCTTTAGTCCTTTTCGTATTGTCGATATAAATTAAGACATGGTGTAAGACATCAGGTCTTCATTTAAATATGAACCTTCTGCTCTTTCATTCTATTATTGACCAACATCAAAAACGTAGAATCTCGCAAAAAAAAAACACGCACATAAAAAAATTAATCCAAAAATCGGACAAGAAGCGAGAAACAAAAACTGGCATTCCTGTTGATAACATCCTCTTTAAAGTACGGAATCCAGCAAAGTAGTCCGGATAAGTAGAACAGGGACTCGCCCAAACTGCAAGCTGACAAGTGGCTCGAATCAAAAATAAAACTAAATAAAATGGTGGATAGACAACAAAAGAGTAAACTACCAGGTTAAGTTCGAAAAAAATTAACGTACGAAAGAAAGTGTTAGTCAGAAATACAGTAAAATGCTTTTTTTTTTTTTTACAACGTAGACTTCCCGAGTAGCCTACAATGTGATGTCAGAGTAGACCAGGGTCACTCCCGCTACCACATTCATAATTTTATTGTTGAATCAATGACAACTCTCGGGTAAAAAAAAAAAAAAACTATATCATTACTGCGGCATCCTACACGTTCTCAGAAACGTTATTATTAAAAGTCGTCTTCATTACTTACTGTTCCATTCATTTGATAAACCTTAGTGCGATAGGTTCCAGTTCTTTCCACTAAACACACATATGTATGTGCGTATGTATAACTTTTATGAAGGGAAAAACCTAGCCATACAATACAGAATATATGGCGACGAGAAAATTTCAACAGCGTAGTGCAAGATCGTCATTACCCCAAGACATTTTTTAGGTCACAACTTACTATGAAGAAAAAAATAAAAAAACGCGGTTACAAACAGCAACAAATAATTATGGGGTATATAACCAACCGAATGCATACAAAAGTCATTACACTTGAGGTATTTCTTCTAATGAGGAACAGATATCTAGGATTAACTCAGGTTAAGTTAAGTATACCTTAGTTTAACCAGACCACTGAGCTGATTAACAGCTCTCCTAGGGCTGGCCCGAAGGATTAGACTTATTTTACGTGGCTAAGAACCAATTGGTTACCTAGCAACGGGGCCTACAGCTTATTGTGGAATCCGAACCACATTAACTCAGGTACTGACTAAACCGACAAAGGGCAAAAAACCTTAATAAGGATTACTGAGATCCTTCAATTTCTCTTTCAGATCTCATTGGAACATCTTGTGCAGAATGAGGTCACAATTATACAGACTTGGGCTTAAATCAGTTTTAATTTCATTTGTTACTATACTGCTTTGTGACTTTCCAGTTTCATGTGATTATTCCTCTAGGTAAACAAAAAAAGAGCGTTAGTACTTCGATTAGTTCTAATGGAATATTTATGTTGATTATTCCAACATTTAATTCCTTAATTATCTGATAAGTAAAATGGGTCACGTTTCATACGTGGGATATTATAATCAATACTGCTATTCCGGAGAGAGAAACTTCTTAAAAGCATGTTCTTCAAGTGTTATTATACGAAATAAATGTCATCCTCTCTGGATATTTTCACAATAAATTTGATGGGATCAAAACCGATAAAATAATGCAAAGAGCATTCTCAGGCACTTCTGTTATAAAAGGTCTTCACACCTTTAATGTAGCCAGTATCCGAATTATGAGGTGGATAACACAAGTTCCTACCCATTTTTCTAATATCCTGTTCTTCGTTAACCACGAATTCAGGACAGACAATACTAGACGCTCACGGGAACAATGACGTGAATAAATAGATTTTCATACTAATGATTATGATGCCCTGGAAAATTACGTACTTAGGTTGAATTATTTGTTGCGTTGCTATACATACTAAATTCATACTGAAAATTTTCACGCCTCACAACAATGTCTGAGAACGGCAAGCAATCCTCTTCATCAATTTGATGCACTGGACTTGGAAAACTTAAAGTCTTTTTTTTGTAATTTTATTATCATTCGGAAAACAAATGAAAAGTCGTTTTTAAATCTTTTTTCCATCCTATGTAGATTGCCTGAAAATGCCTAAGGAAAATATCTTGCACTCCTTTCTTTCACTTTCCAAAGCTTCCAGAACTTAAAAGATTAAATATCATAAAGGTTACGAGGCCTTTGCAAAAATGAAATAGGTCATGGAGTAAGATCCATACCCGAGGTGTACGAGGCCTCTACACTAAGCAAAGTGTTCTCCTGTTAAATTTCTGGCATCCTAGAGTAACGACAGCGACGTTGTATTTAATCTGAAATGGACAGGCTCATCTGTTATATATGGGAGTAATTAGTCCTTTAAAATGCGATTCTCATCTTTGAGAGGCGATGCGATGAAATAAAATATTTCTCTGCTGGCTTTCCTTGGCAGAAGTCAGTCATCGATGTGGAGTTCTCACAGGAAATTGCCTACAAACAAACACTTGTCACATACAACAAGATTTACAGACAAAAATTCAATTTAAACTAAGAGTAAGGGACCTGAAAATTTGCGACACAAGTATTATTCGGCGTAAGATGAGGTCATGGGAAAATCTGACGGGCCAGGTTCATGATTTTTAGTACCTCAGTTCACTTGCAACCTTCCCCTCTTCCACAAAAAATTTAGGGGTGATCTCGATTATCTAAAAGGTTTATGAATAAACATATATACGGATGTAATGCGCACAAACATGTAGATGTATCAGCGGATCTTGAAAACACACACACACACACACACATATATATATATATATATATATATATATATATATATATATATATATATATATATATATATATATATATATTTCGTACACACATACATATACATATATATATATACATACATATATATATATATATATATATATATATATATATATATATATATATATATATATATATATATATATATATATATATATGTGCATATATATATATATATATATATATATATATATATATATATATATATATATATATATATATATATATATATATATATATATATGCATATATATATATATATATATATATATATATATATATATATATATATATATATACATATATATATATATATACGCGTGTTTGTGTGTGTCGTTTTTGTAAGTGCAGTGTGTTTCATACAGTGTGAGTTTGTATTTGATGTCTTCCAATGGCAATCTTTTTCAACAATACGGTGTGAAAGACCATTAGTTGCAACGCCAGGTTACACAAAGTACTAAATATTGAATAAATTTTTGTTGGAACTGCTTTACTGCTATACCTGAAATATAATTTCCTTTTAGAATGTAGGCTGCAACTTACCAAATAATTGGGAAACTTTTTAGAAGAAAACAAAAATTAAAACTACAAAATTTTTTCCGGAGCAAAAATTTACCTACAAAAGTATCCCAATCTGCTGCACTGATATCCATACCTTATCTGACCCAGCCACCTACCTAAGGGTACTATTTCAAGACAGAAAAAAAAGAAAAAAAAAATGGGGGGCGGGAGACGGATGCAACAGAAGACGAAATGAATAGGAGTGGCAAATTTATTTTTTATTTTCACGTCACAAAAATTCTTTTAACTCAGAATCCCATGAATACGAACCTTTAACGCAGGATTTATTTACTATTTTCACCTCAGAATAAAATGCTTTCATAAATGACTGGCGCTCTGATATTAATCTCTCTCGTAGAAATAAATTCATGCAGAATACAGTAACCTCCATTTAGCTAAAAGTTAATTCTTCAATAAATACAAATAATCCCTTTTACTTTTTTTCAGGTACTCTTACTGATCTCGTATCACTTACCTATCTGTTTGTTTTTTATGAAAATCAGAAATCGACTTAGGCTTACACAAAACAGTTCAATACATGAATGCATGAGTAAATTATTGTTTTGTAATACAATGCATCTTCGGTAAACAAAATATACGAATGAAATATAATAGTTATTTTCAATGGAAATTACGTAAAAATTGTTGTAACATTAATTTTGAAAGACATGGATACTTAATGAGAAATATATATTTTCGCCTGCACAAAAAGGAAAATGTACGACAAAATAAACTGCGAATGTAGAATTAAACTATTGAATGTTGACGGATATCAAAGATATAAACATAAAATGCACTATCAACTTCTAATAACAACTAATATCATACAGATCCACGGTAAAAAAGACCACAGAGAGAAGCGTATAAAGGAGTAAAATGGGTCTTTGGCGGCATAGATACTTGAGCACAATTAATCGTTTCTTTAAAATGAAAGATAACTGACAACAGAGACATTCTAAAAAAAAAAAAATTAAGAAAATATCCCAAAATGAATTTCAGCCTTTCAGTTCTGTTGCTAAAACTTATTTCCAAAACAAAAACAATTCATAAATTTTAGTCAAATACTGAGAGACTAGTCTATACTCCCATCCCTTTCTTAAACACGTCTAAAATTGCATTGATTTCTTCTTCCGTTTAACAGTAAAAGTTCAGAGAAGCATTCAGCTTTGCATCTTGTATGATATATATTCTAAGTGTACGATTCCTCGGTTTGATAAATACTTGTTCCATTGTCTGAATATCCCTTGTAATAATCGTCTTTGTGTATGAGTGTAGTAACCTCAGGAGTCGAGAAATCTACACCTTTCATCTAAAGTAGTAGTGATACGTATTGTCATATTTTAAGAAAAAATTTATCGACATGAGGTGTACCAAATCGAACTATGTCCAACTGTTCTTTAATCTACATTTACAAAAACTTCTTGACAATAACACTGCCCACATCAGAAAATACAGTGATATTCTGGCATATCTCTGAATTGTGAAAGTTAGAAAATTCTCTTCACCACCTGAGCTGTAAATAGCAGAGAAGAAATATGTATGTGAACAAGGTGCTGTTTTTAAATAACAGTTACAATAAGAAAACATTGTAACTGTTATTTTAAAAGTTTTCTTATTCTGTTTTCCAAACTACCATCACTATAATTTAGATGATTAATTTCAGATTTAATTTGTTTAGCACGAAATACGTTACCGTAAAATTCCAGCAAACGTTAGGTTTCAAAGTTTATTTGTTACAAATCAACGCTAAAATTTAAACCAGTGGCTGGCTGAAGGTTTAATCCGTTTTATAATATTTATGACATCCCTCTACAATTTTAACTAACTTTTACTTTAAAGTAAAAGTATAAATAGATTTAATTACTTTTGATCTTGATAACATCACTTAAAATTTAATTACTGCCGAGACTCAGATTTGATTCCTGACCCGAAACACTTCACCCCACATTCAAAACCTGTGCTCAGTTTCCGAGTGAATTCACATTCTTTAAAATACATTACTCTAAGTTTTATACCAGGTTTAAATTTAAGAATTGATTTGTTTTATCTAAAACGTCTTTCATTTTCAAACCTGAGAAAACAGAGAAGACAGACTGAGATGGCATGATTCTGAAACATCGAAAAATAATCGCTCTCGAGCATCTTGAAGAAACATCTTGGGAGATAAACGACGTCTTCGAATGCCCCTACTGGCAAGGTACCAAAGTGTTTCCCTCGAGGCGTCACCTTCCGAAAGCCTTCTTCACGTAACGAAGAAATGACGCTTAAAGAGGACAGGGACATAGAGAAATTAATCCTAGAGCCGTAACTGTGTCTCTCTCTCTCTCTCTCTCTCTCTCTCTCTCTCTGTATTGTATCCTACATTTATGTAGGCTAATCTATTACTTCACATAAACTGGACGTGTCTGAATATCAATAAGAAAGACAAAACTCCTTATAGTCCTTTACACCATTTTTTAAATTAAAACCCCATTTTTCACCTGCACCATTAAAACTGTCTTTTTCTTGCGAAACATAACGCCAAAATCTTCCTTGGCATTTACATACTCGGAAATGTGAGAATTAATTAAATTATGAAGATTAGCATTAATTCGTAAGAAATATTCATTAATCATTATGAAATCAAATATGAGAACTTAAAATGTCAGTCATTCCATAATAAAAATGAGTCGTTTCTTAAGCGGTAGGCACGAGTTCTAGCCATTTGTGTGTCACATTAACCTAGATCTACATGGAACGTATCAATTAGTATGCATAGTTTACCTCCGTAGTAGGAAGGATTTCCATACTGCAACATTAAAGAAAGACCTTTCGTTAGCTTCTTATCTAGAATTGCATGACATAAAGACCACCTTTTATATGAGCTTTGTATATTTACACACACATATATATGTAAATATATATATATATATATATATATATATATATATATATATATATATATATATATATATATATATATATATATATGTATATATATATATGACTATTTATCACATCACCGTGATTCATATACAATCAGAAAGCTACAAACGTCCTTTAATATCCAATTCACTCTACCTCGGAAGTAATATATTTTCATATATATGTTACCGAAGGGGGAATTTTGTTGATATTAAAGTCCACCGTCCCGTGGGGGCAACCAACGACGGACGAGGAATCAGGACTACAGTGACACACTAACCAGTCGGTTGAAGTAAGTAATATATTTTATATATGCCGAAGGGAATTTTTAGTTGATAATAAGTCCACCGTCCCGTGGGTCGAACCAACGAACTGGTTAGTGTGTCACTGTAGTCCTGATATCGTCCGTCGTTGGTCTGACCTCACGGGACGGTGGACTTATTATCAACTAAAATTCCCTTCGGTAACATATACAAAATATATTACTTCCGAGGCAGAGGAATTGATATTAAAGGACGTTTGTAGATTATTATATATATATATATATATATATATATATATATATATATATATATATATATATATATGTGTGTGTGTGTGTGTGTGTGTGTGTATAACTGAATCACGAAAATATGGAATGATGAATATATAATGAAGATAAAATTAAAGGGGAAATGAAACTTGCTGGAGAATTTCGACGCCAGTCCTTTACTGCTAAGTAAAAGACTATCCTCAACTTCCTGCTTCCTTCTGTGATTTTATCTTTATATATATATATATATATATATATATATATATATATATATATATATATATATATGTATTTGTGTATATATACTGTATATATACAAAATATAGTGTGTAAATCTATAAAACTCATATAGGAGCTCGTTATGTTATGCAATTCTACATTATATACATATATAATGTATATATTATATGTATGTATATGTACATAATATATATATATATATATATATATATATATATATATATATATATATATATATATATATATATATATTACTGTTAAGCAATTTTCTCATTGAAAAACAAAATGGCACTTCCAACCATATTCATTATCTATTAGCTGGATGAAGAATGAGGTCCCTGTGCAGAAAACATCCTCAACTTCAACCGCATAGCACACCTACACAGAACGGGCAACATCCCTACCTCCACCCCTACCGCCCCAACACACACACACACACACACATTGCGCCATTTGGCTGCATCGTGGCACAAAATTTCCCTGGAATAATTACTAATGTTATGCCTCTAAAATTCTTGAACTTACCTCTATCACTATTCCCTTCAAACAGTGGAACAATTATTTGTTTCACCTAATCTACTGGAACTTCGCTTCGACCTCATGCAGATGAAACATAATTCCAATTCACCACTCAGGTGTAGTATCACAACTATACAGCACCATCTTGCTTGTAATCGGAACGAAATCTGCAGCTTGCCTAGCCTGTTCCCCATCATGTCAATTACCCTCTTTCCACTTTTCTCAGCAGCCTCAAATATACACTAGTTCCTACCACTCCTAAGTCATTCAGCTCTGGCTCTTTGTAATTCTCTAATCCACAATTCTTCAAAGTACTCACCTCATTAATACAGGATTGCATTATCTTCAAACATTAGCTCTCCATTTACATCTTTCATTCGATCATAAATTGCTCTTTAATAATTCTCTCGATTTTCACATCCCTCCAGTATGACATTATTATACAAAAATTACCCTTGCATTTTTACTGCTTCCTTTATTTTCCTTTTTCACTTTCTTTTTGGCCCCCTTATCCGTTCTCATCCATACCAGTTCGTGATTACCTCTTCTCACATAAATTTACACTCAAAAGAAATCTTATTTTCTTCATAAAACCTAAAATTTCATAACATCACCACTGACATTTTTATTCCTCCTTTCTCTGTGTCAGACCACAGATACTCCATGTTGGAGTTATGCCCACAACCTTAATTTTTTGTATCCTTAATAAAACCGCTTCTAAACGTATTTAATCTAAGGCTATTTGTAATCACTCATCTCCATAAATTTATGGCACTCTTGGTTTTTTTTTTTTTTTCGTGATATACACCTGCATCAATAACACCTGTAACCACATTCTGAATTCTTCTTCCTCCTCCCCAACTGAAACTATCTCCGGTTTAGCCTTTCAGAAGTACTTTAACTAACACTTCTTCTCAGCGTTTTAGCCATTAACTTTCACTTCCACGCATTTATTTATAGTTTCTCATGACATATATATGTTACAGTGAATTCTCCTAATTACACTTCACGACTGCCGTTATCATTAATAATAATACGCAAAAGAGCCTGGAATGACGATAAAAGGTGAAACAGAAAACGGAGAAAGGGGAAAAAGGTGATTTGAAGAAAAGGTTAAACGGGTCATCAAACCTTATAATGTTTCCATTCCGGAAGTGAACCACGGAACAAAAGGGCGATTTGCCCCCGCCATTCCGGGAGAACTTAGCCATTGAATTGCTCCAATAGGTCTTACAAAATAATATATGTGGCAGTTACGTGGCCAGAGCTTTATTCCATTCTTTATGGCATCTCCATTTTCCCCCTAGATGCAGCGTTTTTTTTTTTTTTTTTTTTTTTCCTTCCTGTTTAAGAATCTGTCATTTTAATACTTAGGTACCGTGCATAAGCAACACAACAGAAAATCATTAACAAAAATATTTCAGATATTTAGATAATCAGAATACAATCGCAAAGAATAACCTCAATGTATATAACAACGCCACTAAAATGGTTCGGGAAAATTCAAGATAACATAAGCATTAAAAATTAATCAGCATCAGCTCTTACAGAAACCCCCTGAGCGATTAAATTGACTTTGTTTCTTTTAAATTGGGCGATACAAACACTGATGAAGAGAATTAAAGTTATTATCCGAATTACCAGGTAATATGAGTACCATTGCATGCAGAAAATATGCTATCCTTCGTTGTGAAGAAGTAATACATGAAATAAAATCTGTATGATTACGCTCTCTCTCTCTCTCTCTCTCTCTCTCTCTCTCTCTCTCTCTCTCTCTCTCTCTCTCTCTCCCTGATAATTTTAACCTGTACTGTTAAAATTCGGAGTGCGGAACCGATCTATAATAAAAAAAAAAACACTAGACAGTACACATAATTGAGCATTTATTTACAGAAGAAAGGACAACAAATAGGGCGCCAAGGCTAAGTGGTGCAGTGATATTCTCGTATTTGCTCCGATAGGTCTCGTAAACTTGTACTGCAAGACCATCAGTCCACCCATCTGTAACTAGGTAGGTTTTGGGAAAATGGGGTGGTGTTAGCAAACTCTTCGTTAAAGACTTGTTGAGAAAACATTATGCTATACACTTCCAGCACTAATCCCTCCAAAAGGAAAAACAAGTAAAAAAATGCGCCGAAGTTTCTTCGGCGCAGTCTAGTTTTCTGTGCATCGTATAATCAAGGCCACCGAAAATAGATCTATCTTTCGGTGGTCTCGGTATAATGCTGTATGAGCCGCGACCCATGAAACTTTAACCACGGCCAGGTGGTGGCCTGGCCTATATCGTTACCAGATGCACGATTATGGCTATGTTTAACCTTAAATGAAAAAACTACCGAGGCTAGAGGGCTGCAATTTGGTATGTTTGATGAGTGGAGGTGGATGATCAACGCACCAAATTTGCAGCCCTAACCTCAGTAGTTTTAAGATCTGAGGGCGGACAGAAAGTGCAGACAGAATAGTGTGGACGGATGGACAAAACTGGCACAATGGTTTTTTTCTGAAAACTAAAATATTTTTCTTAAAACTTGGAATGAATATTATACAGAAATATTTTTCTAAAACTTGGAGTGTATATATGTGTATATATATATATATATATATATATATATATATATATATATATATATATATATATATATATATATATATATTATATATATATATATATATATATATATATATATGCATAATGCCTAGTTGGAGTGTGGACTACTGTGTATGTATGTATGTAAACTAAGATCAATATTTTCGCAAACGAAAACCAGCAATAAAGAAATCATTCATGAGATAGCTTTTCTATCATCATTTAGGTATCTGTTTTTAGAGGATCTTCGATCCTCCCACAGATTATTAAAGGTAAACTGAGACAATAAACAGACGAAATTTTTCCCAAAACTGTGACTTTCCCCAGCTCTTAAAAGGTGCTTCTAGCGCGTTCTCGTTCTTAAGACCCATTCTGAACCATCTCCATCAAAGGAAAACCTGATAATTCATCATCTTCCTCCTACCGACACCTAAATCAAATCATAGAAAATTATCTCTGTCTTCTGTCTTTTTTTCCCAATCCTCTCATGCATCCATCATATATATATAATATATATATATATATATATATATATATATATATATATATATATATATATATATACATATATATATATATATATATATATATATATATATATATATATATATAATATATATATATATACAGAGAGAGAGAGAGAGAGAGAGAGAGAGAGAGAGATTCGGGTACCAGGAAGAGTTAAACTCGGGTAACTGAGAATTTTCACTAACAGAAGACTTTGGACCCCACATTGATATGGGTAAAGGCTGAAGACAAAGAAACATGGACATCTTGCTACAAGTAAATACAAAAAAAAAAAAACTGATTTAGTAGAGAACCCACTCAGGACAAGATCCGAAGCAGCTGATTCAACCTAAAGCAAAATAAGAAGCAGCTGCTGATAATGAGATATCAGCCACTAAAAACTTCTCATAGCTTCTCCAAACACAACAATTACAAGACAACCTCTCAGGCAAATGATGTCATATGCATCACAGCTTTCTGGAAGAGATATCAGAAATTAAATCCAAACATAAACGAGAACAATGATCATCAGGCTCTACAACCAGTGTGCCATCTTGAATCCATGGTAAAGAAAAAAAGGGGGAGGACGCCGAGTTTGCAGTGATTCTAATTTAAAGGATGAAGTGTGTGTGTGTGTGTGTGTGAGAGAGAGAGAGAGAGAGAGAGAGAGAGAGAGGGTTTCAACTCTGACACAAACAGGATTCATACTGGTTTCTGCAAATACTATTGATGAGAATAAATAATGTATATACATATATATATACTGTTTATTATATATATAAATATATATATATATATATATTATATATATACCAGAGGATATTACAGAGATATAACTGTATATACTGTAGCCACTGCTATATGTGTAAATACAAAATAATATATATCTATTCTTCTATCATATAACTAATTTGGATATCAAACTTTCTTTAAATTAAGAGGGTGCACCAGAGAGTCTCAACAACAAACCACTAGTGCATCGGTAATGAAAGGAAGATGAACAAATCTTCTATCAACAACTGAATTTGTAGATCACTTATCTTTAAATTTACATGTAATTTTTTAAAGTCTAAATTTAAGCTCGTGGTGCACTGTAGGCTCATGAATAATGAACATATATAGACATCTGTGTTGTATATATATTATATTTATATGTAGGTTTATAAGTTAAAGTCCCCTGGGCCTTATATATATATATATATATTATATATATATATATATAATATATATATATATATATATATATATATATATATATATATATATATATATAATGTGTGCGTGTGTGTGTTTTCGTGATGTTATTACAAGCCCATATCCTTTTCGAATCCTAGCTGCAAGCCAACATAGTCGACTAGTTACATGAATTTCACTATTTCGGTCAACAGATGAATATGGATTTAATCAGAGAAAGCCATTCTTGTCTCTCTTTTAGAGTCGAATCTGGTCCATATTTTATATATATATATATATATATATATATATATATATATATATATATATATATATATATATATATATATATATATATATATATATATATATACCATAATGTATGTATATAACTGAAACACTAAATATGGAGTGTGATGAATATATAAATAAAGACAAAATCCACTAAGGAAAGAGAAACAATGGAGTGCTGCAAGGTCTTTCAGTTTCTAGTTCTTTACTAAGCAGATTGCAAAGTAACGGACTAGAAGTCGAAAGGCCTTGCAGCACTCCATTGGAAAATGAGAAACAATGGAGCACCGTAAGGCCTTTCGACTTCTAGTCCTTTACTTAGCAGACTGGTAAGTAAAGGACTAGAAGTCGAAAGACCTTGCAGCATTCCACTGTTTCTCTTTCCTTCGATTTTTTGTCGATAGCTATATATATATATATATATATATATTTAAATATATATATATATACATTTATATATATACATTTATATATTTTATAATATATATATATATATATATATATATATATATATATATATATATATATATATATATATATATATACAGAATATCAGAGTGTCTGTCTGTCTGTACGTTTATGTAAGACAGGCAGACAGATTACTTGTATTCGACGATGAGACGAACAGAAAAGTATATTATCTTCCCGAATACAATTTCTGAAAGGCTTTGAATTAATTCTATCCCGAATCTCACGATTTATATAAAAGCGATTACCGATAAATCGAATCAGGTCCAGGATTAATCTGCCGAATCCGATCCCTTTCGAACAGGTTCATTGGTTACTATTCTTGTTTCTTTTTTCGTTTAAGGTGATTTCTTTTCTCTTATTATACCTCAGCCTGTTACAGCTTAGAAACCAATTTCATAATAAGGAGGGTTTTTGACTAAGCTCATAACTGGATGGATATTTTCGTTGCCCCGAGCAGTAAATTAGGTACCTCGGTAGAGAACAGGTGGCCATGCTGGAATGAATGTCTGTTGATGTGTGGAAAAGAACCTCCACCATCACTTAGTAAACAGAGGTCGAGGAGCGAACTGATAAGAACAGAAAAAAAATCAGGGTATTTCAGATTATCTATTGGATAGTGAGGATTTACCTGGTTGAGAGACTACCGTATATATTGTCAGTATCGCCCATTCAACCTTTTTTTTTATCTTGTTTGACAATAATCGACATTCATGTCTGTTTTTTTTTGTTTTTTTTTTGGCATTCGCTCCACCCTGGGTGCCATCCCCAGCGGTCGACTAACAACTAGATACATAATTCAAAGCCTAGGTCAACAGAGGCATAATGGATTTTAGGGAACAAGCCAAGAGAATCTGACTGGTCCTTTAGTTTGTGACCTGGTACGCTGCCACTGCGCAACGAGGCATGAGAGAGAGAGAGAGAGAGAGAGAGAGAGAGAGAGAGAGAGAGAGAGAGAGAGAGAGAGAGAGTTCATACATCAGTTGACATTAGGCAAAGAGAGAGAGAGACGGAAGCAGAGATGGAAAGAGAGATGATGATACATCAGTTGGACATTAGGTAAAAAAAAAAAAGCAGAGATGGAAAGAGAGATGATGAAAAAAAAGTTTTCCTCCCACATTGCGAGAGGAAAAGATCTGAGAGAAAGAAGGACCATCCTTCACTAATTTAAAAGCCGGTATCGTAAAGAACAGTCATGAGAAAACAGAGACACCAACAAACGGTAAAATAAGAATCAGCGATGTCTAAGGCAGTGCCCGATATATGCAAGAAAAACCGTCGTTTCTCTACCTTTTACTGTTATTGCTTCCAGTTCCAATAATTTCTTTTTATTGTTCTCGATAATGCCTGCTGCCTTCCCGTAGACTTATACAACAGGCCGTACCAAGGCGTATATACACACGAGCGTCCCCCATAAAAATCCTCCACAAAGGCGAAGGCTGTTGAAAAATTTAAGCCTGCGTTGACATAAGCCCGAGCCAATTTATTGGCCTCTATAAAAAGAGGCCGAATAAGATTGTTTATATTAACTTTGAAGTCAACACAGGAAGGCGACTTGAAATATCCACACTAAATATTCATAGCCTGACATTTTTTTTCTCTCTCTCTCTTTCTCTCTCTCTCTCTGGGGATTGTTTAGCCTTTAATTTAATTTTTTTTTTCAAAAATATAAAAATCTAGGGCTATACAGATCTCAGTAAGGTGGAAGGGTGGCTTTGAACTGAATTCTTTATCCGAGCGCTTTTCACCAAGAGACCTAAGTCCCAACGCCTATAATACTGAAACCTTTCGAGAGAACGTTCCGTATTTCTTTATCAGAGCGATCTTTGCTTTTGTGATTTCCTTCTGTCTCTTTCACTCGTATTTTCAGACCGTCATTATCTCTTCCGTATGATCAAGACTTATTTTTATTTTTCGATAATATTTCACTCCCCTTTTGCTGACAAAAACCAGCAAATAAAATTAAAATACGCCAAAATTTGCAGCGTTGCTCCCGTGCTTGCCTTTTACTTTTCACTGCCTTAATCATTCGCTTCCTGTGCTATGCTGGCAGGTTTCTAGTCACTAGTGCACATGCAAAAGTAATTTAAAGCCAGGAAAGAGGAAAGCGTTCGCAGAACTCAATCTTGAAATGCATACGGAAACCCCACGAGTATTTATTTACATAGCAACCAGAGCTACAGATTTGCTCCCAGGAAATACTAACATGCAGTTTTAAGACCTAACATACGCAGAGAAATCATCCATTCTACGCAGTCAGATCACACTTATGTAATAAATGCAGTGACATATACAAAATGATAACCATCCGTAAAACTAGTCTAGATAACTTTATTTCCATTTGAAATTACATGGCTCTCACATAAACTTTAAAGCATCACCTGAAAGAGATATTACATTAACGATGGAAATTCCTCTAGCAACGGGCAAAGGAAAAATAAATGTAAAAAGTACAACAAAAAAGGGGGCAATAAACACAAATGTATGGGCAAAGTGCAGAAAATTCGCCTTAATTAAAAAAACAATTTATCAATATGAAATAAAAAATGCCTCACTTGACTTTTAGAAAAAGACAGAAAAAATACAGTTTAGGGAAGAGCAAAAAATAATCATCACTTATTGCAAAATTTTCTTTAATTGCCAGAATCCAATTTTATAAATTCAGAACTAAAAGTGCCCCATTTGACTCTGATAAAAGTGAAGACGAAATACAAAAGGGAATTTCTTACTGAGGGAAAGAATGAGTGATGTATTACGAACCATTTCGCTCGGGAGACTGCAATTCACTTTGCGGGAATATCCGAAAAGTTTGAACATATTGCCGAATATTTCTGAGAGGGGAAGTTGTAAATATAAGAGGCCAATAAAACGATGGGTTCGGCAGAAATACGATATCCTTCTTTATTTATTTCTCATTCTCTTTTACTTTATCTTAGTCACACCAGTGCTCGAAAAATGAACATTTTTTGTCTTCCAAGGATTTCTTTTCCTCTGACCATGATGATAATATGTAAACATATCATTACTTCCATTTATTTTATTTTGTCTTCTTCAATGTTGCACAAGAAACGTTCATCTAAATAACCTAATGTCTACTAATATTCTGTATTCAACAGTTCTCGTCATTTGAACCTGTGTTTTCCAAAAGAAATGACAAAGCCTTTTAACAGCAGTCATTCTTTATTCAACAGACAGATGTCCATGGATGGCTGCCTTGAAAAAAACCGATAGCTATCTTAAGAAAGACGAGACTTCCCAAAATAAATGGAGCCAGTGTTTACCCATGTGAAGATAAGGGCACTGACATGTTACATCTTTGCAAACTTCCTCTTTCGAGTCGAAGACCAATGACCTCTTCTTACCAATCGACATAGGCTCCGATATCGAACAGGAGTTCTGCCAATAAGTGGTCTAGACGTTTAGTTTAGTCAGAGCTGATTTGGCCTAAATCACTTCTGTACTTTCATAACTGGTCTCTAAGTGTCTTTATCCCTTACATCACAAATTCCACAGACCTATCGTTTTCACTTGAAGCCGCATACATGTATATTTATATATATGTATAGATATATATAACTATAATCACTTTGACGGATGATTTATAAATCTAACATCCACAACGAAAAAGGAAAAAGGTTGTAAATCCTGGCCGACTTCAAGCAAACCAATTCAGCATCTATCACCCTTTTTTTCATTTTCTCTTTAGGGAACACACAACACACACACACACATATATACGTATGTATGTATGTATGTATGTATGTATGTATGTATGTATGTATGTATGTATGTATATATACACATAAACACAAACGTGCATGTACCTTCGCCAGGGCCACTCAAATGTGTAATCGGTAATAAATGATGCAAACCACCGAAAATTCGTCATTGTTTGCGAACTGAATCACACCTAAAGAACGGGCGAACCGAATGCAATGAAACTTGATGGATATACCGCTATATTTTAACTGACCTTTTCCAGACTGCTTGGAAAGAAATCGCTAGGGGTAAAGTGGAGTCAGGTTTGTCATAAAGGTCATCTCTGGAAGGAGAGGTGATAACTGCATCTGTTCTCGGGGTATATTGCTCTAGAGCACAAAGACAAAAGACATGCAGATACGGCTGAAAATATTAATCTCCTCCAATCTGCTGGTAGAGCTAAAAAGGTTATATATAAAAATAAACACTTGAATCGCAGGAAAGATTATTAATTCTAAATAAACAAGCAAACAGAGGTGCCATCTTTACAAAATCTTATTTGAGGCACAGTAAGAAATCAATTCTCGGCAATTATAATGGTTAATTTAGCAAAATCTAAAAGTTGTTTAACTTGTTAAAAACAAGTAAATAACAGAGTAAAGAAGCAGAAGACATTGCATTACACTAAAAGAATGATAAAATGCACGGATGTATGGATGGTCATTATTGTTAAAGCCCTGCGCTGGGGCACAGAAGCCAGTCGAGTGCATTAATAGTGTAAAAAAAAAAATAAATAAAAAAAAAATTAGAGAAAAAACAGACAGTCTCGGGCCATTCTACAGGGGAAATTGTCGAATAAAATGGAATATAAAAAGGTAAATATAAATCATTACAGATGCACCAATTAAACAGTTTTATATATATATATATATATATATATATATATATATATATATATATATATATATATATATATATATATATATATATATATATATATATATATATATAACTATATATATATATATATAATATATATATATATATATATATATATATATATATATATATATATATATATATATATATAAATATATATATATATATATATATATATATATATATATATATATATATATATATATATATATAGATATATATATATATATAATATATATATATATATATATATATATATATATATATATATATATATATATATATATAGATATATATATATATATATATAAATATATATATATATATATATATATATATATATATATATATATATATATATATATATATATATATAAAATTTACACAGCAAATTCACCATACTTGAAAAACAGGCCAAGTCCTTGCCACCTCGCGAATTATTCGAACAAAATGGAATAAAAATAAAAGTAAATATAAAACATTACAGATGCACCAATTAAACAATTAAAAAAAAAAATACGGAACACGGCAAATTCACCATACTTGAAAAACAGACCGTCCCGCCACCTCCCGGAATATTCGAACAAAATGGAATGAAAAAGTAAATATAAAACATTACAGATGCACCAATTAAACAATTATAAAAAAAAAAAAAAATACCGAACACGGCAAATTCACCATACTTGAAAATCAGACCGTCCCGCCACCTCCCGGAGCAAACTTCTTCCGAGACGACCGTCGGAGTCATTAATAACTTGGGGAGACAAATGAGATCAATATGGACGTTATTAAAGAGTCCCCTTTTTTCCCTCCTGAATCCAATAATTACGAAAGGATTCCAAAACGACTTTGAAGAAATTAATTAAGAGAATGGCGGCTCAAACTTCATCCCCATAAGATTTAATTTACGACGAATTCATAATCCGTCGGATCTCATAAATCTCTTCCCTTCAAAACGATTAGGTTGCTTTTCAGTCCGTCCTTTCTTTTAAACGCTTCTTCGTTGCAGATGTTTGGGTTAAATGGAGCTAGAGAATAAATAACTCATTCATATTACCTTTATTTCTGAGCATTAAAATATCGGAGTATATAAAGAATGAAATCGTACGAAAAGTTGGGAAATGACACGAATTGTCTGGTAAAAAGAACAGTGTAAAGGACCCCACTAGCAAAACGATGCTCTGTTAAGTAAATTTGGTGATAAATCACTGGAACGGATCCAGTGATTTATTGACCACTGAAAACACCTTGACATCACTACAACAAAGGCAAAACACTCCTATGCGTTGACAGAGAAGCGGAAGTGTATTAGAAAATCGGCGTTGATAATAACTGTTCATTTGAGAGAAAGTGCATGCAAGGGATTAATGAAGTGTTAAAACAGCGGATGTAATGTACACACACGATTTATCCTTTCTAGCCAGCCAGATCACAGAAAGGGAACAAATTAATGAAAAGAATGAAACTTCAACGGACATTTGTGCTAAAACAACCCTATTATTATTACTAAATGAAAAGCTGAGAGTGATAATAAAACTCAACAAGGAATACAGCAACAATAGAAATATCAAAAACCATTCCAAGCTCAGAGCACACCGCCAACCAAAATCGACTCGTAATTTATCATTCTGGGATCATCACAAGCCTCCTGACTGGCGGTGAAACCAAAATAACAACATGTAACTGACGAAGCTCAAAGAAAAAAGATGCACTTGGAGAGAGAGAGAGAGAGAGAGAGAGAGAGAGAGAGAGAGAGAGAGAGAGAGAGAGAGAGAGAGAGATCAAATCTTCGTCCACTTATCAAAGTTGTTACGGAGTACAGCAGTGTTTAAAATCTGAGATTTCAAAATATCACCTGAGAAAAAATCTAAAGCGCGTAAAGGTTTAATAAAACATACTTAAAATAAACAAGACATATTCTGAACATCAACAGCTATAGGCTAACAAGAAACAAACATTAGAACAGACACTTCCATGCAATTGCAAGCCACTCAGCGCCTCCTCAACAGAGAGAGAGAGAGAGAGAGAGAGAGAGAGAGAGAGAGAGAGAGCTGTAGCACTGGAGCCAGATTCGACAATCCGAAATAGAAAAAAAAAAATAGAAGAGCTGCGATGCGCATCGTACTGATCAGGTTATCACTCTGACAGGTTTGGCATGCGGGTCAATTCGGGAGAGTCAAGATGGAATGCTGATTGCGGGGTCCCGAAAAATGCAACTTGCAAGACTCGAAGATATTTTGTAAAGTGAAGGTTATGGCATTTTGTGGCGACCAGGATATCGTTTTATTTTTCTTCGGGATACGTGATTGAATCTGCCTGTGTTTACCTGTCCCACATCCGCATCAACCAATATACACATTTTCGTTTTCAGAAAATGTCTGTGTATGTGTGGACATGCACACGCACACACGTGTGTATATATATACAGTATATATATGTACATATATATAACATATATATATATATATATATATATATATATATATATATATATATATATATATATATATATATATATATCAAAGTTTGCTACTAATGGTAAGATATGAGCATCAGGGAATAAAGCTAAAGTAACACAACGCGCTGGAGCAAAGAGGTAAAAGGGGAAGGAATTGTCAAAGAATTATAAAATACAATTAATATTCGAGCATGATAGCAATTAACTTTTGCAAAGGTTCCGATGTTTTATGTCATCAATTACAGCTGCAGGTCGTTGTTATGATTACATCAGACTAGATTTAAAGTGATCTTTTGTTTTACAGAAATCTCAGCTTCTAGTAGAGTAGTTTGCATATAATTACAGATGATTTAATATCACCACAACGAAAATGAAACGAACCATCTAGTATATAAGAAAAGCATATTCTCTTGTATTCATAATTATTTTTTCTTCATGGAATTCATAAGGAAAAAAAGTAGCAACAAATATGCGAAAAAAACTCTTCAGGAACAAGCCGTGACAGCAATATCATCAGACTCAGGGAAAAAAATTCTTGGGATATTCGAGAGTCGAAAAATCAGAATACATATATTGATTTTATTCAGTTTCCACGTGAACCTCACAAAAACTGAAACAATAGGAACACAATGTACTTAGTACAATGAGTTTAAAAATATTAGGTCTAGGTGAAATGTAGCAGCGAATAAATAATATATATAATTCTAAACACATTAACTAACAAAATATGCATTTTCTTCTGTTTTCTTTTTAAACAGAAAATACGGTCTTTTCCGTCAAGAAGTGCTATTTTACAAATCATGATTGCCAAATATGTTATTTATTATTTCGCAACTGTCAGGAAGATCCATATCGGACTAAATATCTACATTTCTCTTTAGGGACATTTCTGGATGCCCCAAAAAGTTTCACCCACCACTAATGTTGTTCGCTATGAAAGATTTTCTGCCTCTAAAATTAACACGTTTCAGCTCAAATGAATATGAGGCTTCTGGTCAAAAATTAATATATTAACTTAACGTATGAATAATCCCGTAATAACCAAGTTCATTCTGAACCTATTTCGTTCTTTTATGCAAAAGAAAAAAAATTCATGCTCAATGGGAAGGTATTCGAATATTGCGATCGATGCACTAACTGACAATTGATGTAAAGCTCGCCAACCCTCAAAATGCATTACCAGAGTGCATATAAATAATAAATTTAATGTTCTTTTCATAACTCAGGCTATAGCAAAAAGGCGACTTACAAAACAAACAGATTCTCATTAACTTACAAGGCTTCATTGTATAAGTCAACTATGCAGCACTGAACGTAACCATGTCCATAAAAATAAATATTCATGAACATGCTGTTTCCAAAAAATGTGTAGCCTAACCAGGCCATCTGGGTCACTTCAAAATCACCTTCTGCATTAGTAATATCAATATTGACTCTATATGCTTGGGCACTTAAATTGTAAATAAAACACATCTTTCATTAAACATATCACTTAGTCTACTGATTTCCGTCTTTCGTGCTCATTATGAGCCAAAAAATCTTTTGTTTGAAATATGCTACATTTAGCAAATACTTCACTCATATTAATATCAAGGTGATAAAAAGACAAAGAGCATCTACTATGAGATTCACAGCCGGTGTCCCGGTGTTTTTTCCGGAATAAAATTTTATCAACGCACTTGACAAAGATGACACTTTGTCACGGGGTATCTTACATCCCTACCTAATTTTTTACTGTATTCTGTATTACGAAAGTTGCATAATTCTGGTAATTTTAAGAGTAACACCGACTTCTTGTAGACATCGCCAGCAAATTCAGAGGAATGTCTTTCGAAGATATAATGACGTAACTTACGACGTCATTAACTTGCCTCCTTCTCGATGGATAATTGGCTATTCGTGAAAAAGTCTCAACCTATGGCAACAATGAAATACAACCAATGCTCCTTGTTTACACGGTAGTAGTGGTAGTTGTAGTAGTAGTATATAGGATTTATGCCATGAGGTCGAGTGTTAATATTTTCATTCGCTTATTATTATCAGGTTTTATGAGTCCAGAATGACTTCGTCTAATCTTAGAGACAAACAGTTGCTTATAGTAGGTCGTAATTGGATGATCTGCCAGTTCATCACTTTCAATTAAGAATCATTCAAATGAGCAAACTGAAGGACCGAGTATACTTATACTTTTTAGTATACAAACAATCTTGGTATTTAAAAGCCTACCAACAATCGGCTACCATGCCTGTAATATTCTGTGGAATATGAAAACAGCTTTCGTTATAATGTTACAATTCAGCCACTGTTGTACTTTGTCACTAAGAGGACAGGAGCGATCATATGAAATGACATGCCCTTACTTGGATCCTTTATTTAATATAATTACATATGAGGGAACTTGACATTATAATCAATGGGTGGATTATGGCGGTTCAGGCTAAGCCCAAGCACTGGGACCTATAGAGGTCATTCAGTGACTTTTTTTTTTTGGCAAAACAAGTTTTAATGTTGTCCCGCAAGTTATATTTTACTAAGAAATCAACAACTATTGCCTTACACAGCATATATAATCATCTTTCTGCACCTTATGGAAGTCAACAAATGGCGAAAACTTGGTAGTCTTGGATGTCCGGGTGTACTCCTCCCAAAAAAAAGGGCCTTATTATTCATTTACCTGTTTAAGCTTACGTAGGGTTTGCCACGGCCTCCACACTTCTCAGCAATTGTGCAAGTCGAATCACAAAAGCTGTCCTGCAACCACGGGGACAATGACTTATCATAGCCGCCATTCTGAAGCCTTGACAAGGTAATGAATATTCATTCAGAATTTCAGAGACAGCTGTTTGTCATCACCTTGTGGAAGGAGTCGGGACGTCATATTATGTTTACGTCACGTATAACTTTGAACCCATTAAGCATTAGAGTGTTCTGCCACTGGCTTCTGGCTGCTTTATTTTACTCTCATGAATATACTTTTTCTAATATAAGTAATAAAGAATGCTGCTGAAAATTAGGTAGGGATACAAAGTATACTATGGCTAAGTAATATCTTTGTCAAATGCACAGAAAAAAAGTTATTCCGGAAAAACACCAGGACAAAGGCTCTGAATCTTATAGTGAGTATTTAAAAATCTCTTTTCAAATACGACAAATGCTTTTCATAGTCAACATTAAAATAAAAATCGAGCCAAGCGAGCAATTAGCTGAGTGACTTGAGTGAGGTGTGTGAACTATGAAGTCTTCCCGGAGGCATTTTGCCATCCAAGCGTTTTTAATGGCTAGATCCGGAATTTTTTTTTTTTTTTTTTTCTCCTCTCTCTCTTTTTGCCTCTCGGGGGGAAAACAGACCTGGTAGGATTCCAGAACGAAATAACACTCAATAAATTATTATGATGGAAAATGTTTGAAACCTTGTAGTTCTTACTCTTATTTTAACGGGAAATGACATCGTCACATGGCAACAGTGGCTGCCCGAAGGTTTCTCGTGTTGGTAAGGCATTAAGACAAGGTGGATAACAAGACAGGTAGATGGGAAAAATAACATTTGTTCAACCTGTACTTGCAAAATACAGTTCAATAAGGAGCTTGAATGCCCAAAGACTTTCAGTCGACGCCTCTGTTACAATTATAATGTAATTTACGAATATTGCCCATCTTTATTTTTCAGTTAGGAATCAGTATTGCAATTGAGAATGTGACGTAATTCTAACTTATACTGCGGCTTACTTTCAATTAAGAAAATAATTTTCCAAAGTTGTTCATAAAGTTAACGTTCCAACTTGATTCAGTCCGCCAATAGTACTTTAACCTTTTAAAATTTATATTTACCGACCTTGGAATCTCATATTTTGCCATTCTCGTTACAATTCATTTCTTATTCGGAAGTAACTGAACGAAAGATAAATAAATAAAACAATTAAATACATAAATAAATATATAATACTAATGCGAATAAATAGGTGTTATGCAGAAAATCTGGGAGAAATCAAATATTTAAATAACTACCAATAAATAAGTAATGCAAGCAAACAGCTCTTACTTACTGGCCCTGACCGCCTGAGTATGTCATCATACAACATTCACATTACCTGAAAAAAAAAAATTCTTATTTTAATTACTGCATACCAGTCAGCAGTTTCTGATATACTGAAAACTAAAATAAAAACATTTTGATACCAATCGAAAATGATTACGATATCGATAGCCAATATCATTCTCACCTCGCGTGTTAAATTGTATTTTATCCTATAAAAAACTGAAAACATATTTCCATAATCACCAAATAATGCTTATTTTGCATATTAATTTATAGTTGATTAAATAAAAATATTTCATCATTACTGCTGAAAATTATGACGTTATCGATGAAATCGTGTTTTCATTATGAAATCTCTTCTTTTTAATTACACCAAAATAACATAAAAACGCCTAATGAAAGCAACGTTATCTCTCATATTTCATGGTGTCACTTGTAATTGATTATACCAACAAATACAAAAAGTCATCGGCATCAAAAATATTCATAAGGCTGTCGATAATTTTATGCTTATAATTAACAAGTTTTCTGTACAGCCACCTAAGCGTATAGTCAAGGCCACCGAAAATAGATCTATCTTTCCGTGGTCTCGGTATAATGCCGTATGAGCCGCGGCCCATGAAAAATTTCAACCACGGCCCGGTAGTGGCCTATCCTACATCGTTGCCAGAAACACGATTATGGCTAACTTTAACCTTAAATGAAATAAAAACTACTGAGGCTAGAGGGCTGCAATTTGGTCTGTTTGATGATTGGAAGGTGGATGATCAAGATACCAATTTGCAGCCTTCTAGCCTCAGCAGTTTTTGAGATCTGAGGGCGGACAGAAAAAAGCGCGGACGGACAGACAAAGCCGGCATAATAGTTTTCTTTTCAGAAAACTAAAACTAGTAAAAAAAAAAATATATTTCCAAGTAACTGGACTAACAAGGGGGGAAAATGACGGAGTAAAATGTATTCTTGAACCAAAGGGTTTACTGCCGGAGAAAAAAAGAAAAACTGAGGCTATAATGAAGCATCATTACGGAGGACGAGGCTCATTATAAAACGGGTCTCCTCTCGGAAATCATGGATTGGATAGTATAAAATATGCGTCGTCATTAGGCCCGTTGCCCGCAGGGGCTAAAATAACATGCCATTAATTAATGAACAGAAGCAGGTGACCGTGATATTATGAAAAAGCGCGCTCTCCACCCAAGTAGGAAACATAGAGACAGCGTTCGTTGAACGTTCAAGCCAAGACAAACAGCTTTCCTCCCACTGGAGTTCCTGCATTTGTCAATCCAATGTAAGACTTTCAAATGCATAAATGACTTGTTTGTAATTTTAATACTATCACAATATGTATGTAAATAAAATACATACAACCAATAACGTCAAAAGAAAAGAAATATTAATTACAATACTTCACTAATATAAATACCATTAATAGTTTTACAAAATATTTTTCTCGTCAAAATGTTTACGTAGCTAGTATAAAACAGCAAAAATCGTTTGGTAAACACTCAGGAAACTACGCAAATGAGGGCAACCATGAAATTTTTTAATCATAAACTAAGAAAAGTTCGTCAATTGCTGTTATTTGATCTGCTTCCGATCACTATTAATGAAACAATAATTAGAAAATTGATATAAGAATTAAACCTATCTTGTGAACCCTGGTACTTCGCCTATCAGTGGATATATATTTTTATATAAGTAGTTCTATTTACATGAGTAAAGCGTAAAAACCTTTTATCAATGTAAACAAATATAAACAAACAATCACGTGTACTAAATAAATATATGCACACGTACACATACATGATGTATGTGTGTACAATATATATATATATATATATATATATATATATATATATATATATATATATATATACATATATATATATATATATATATATATATATATATATATATATATATATATAAAATAGTGTGTATGTATGCGTGTCTGTATGAGGGAATATACACGCCACACATTCCGCTCGCGAATTTTGAAACTACAGCTGAAAATGAAGTTAGTTGGAATTAAAACATTTATAGTACATTTGCCTTTTCCCTCTGAAATATATACTGGAAGTGGCTCTAATACTTCTATTAATGCTTTATGTTTTATGAATACAAAACAGCAGCTATTAACATACAACAAAACGAGGCCCAACGCATTCAATTTTATTTTCGTTTTACCGAGCGTAAAAAGGATGGGAAATCATAATTCATTTTTTCCCTCCCGTTTTGCGAAAACAACAACATTACCTATATTTTATTCTCTAGCATAATCTAACCTACATTCCTCTACGATTATTCTCCTTTGTCTCTTTCTCTCTCTTATTCTTTGCCTGTCTCCTCCATCTCTGCCTCTTCTGTTCCCTTTTCATTTTTGTCTTTGTTTTTGCCATAAAGTAATTTTGGATCTGGCAATTTTTTATCGTGTTTAGCTACTCAGGATACATTTTTTCACATGCCCACCATGAGATTCATACAGAAAGCTCTCTCTCAACCTATTCTCTCTCTCTCTCTCTCTCTCTCTCTCTCTCTCTGGCACAAACAGCTTCGCATGCCCATCATGGAACTCATACGAAAAGTAGGCAAGTCCCTCTAAACCTACCCTCTCTCTCTCTCTCTCTCTCTCTCTCTCTCTCTCTCTCTCTCTCTCTCTCTCTCTCTCTCTCAAAGACACAGCCTCACAGTTAGCTTTGAGTTGTCCCATTCGGCTTCCGCGGCATGACAACAATTATAAAGCAAAATTCAACCCATGAGGAGGAACACAAAAGTAAATTTGCGTTCATCTGTTCTTGAGTTCTGCCAAAATATGATTGGTCCTGGACTGCGCGTGAATCTTATGTATCCCGAGAAAAAATCGACACATTTTACAAAGTTTTTTCATAAATGAGACAATAATCACGCACTTTAGAAAGTAGATCAATCATAAGACAGGGTAAAAAAAAACAGAACTTCCACTAACATATAGAAAACTCCATTAAAAAAAAATTTTAAACTTCAGATAAATCAGTGCAGGTAAACCGCAAGTGCAGACTGATGCTGAAACACATAATTCCTTCGATGACTGAGAAAAAGAGATGGACGCTGTTGGTGTTCAAGCTGAAAAAAAAAAATCAGTAGTTTGCCTCGTGGTGAGCGAATACATTCCTTATGATCACAGGCACAGGAAGACTGCCAATACCATGATGATTTTGCTGCAAATAAGTGGAACCCGCATTTCTACATATCGCAGACTCAGAAATTATCGCTCGATATTTAAATCTCTCTCTCTCCCTCTCTGAATATGATGTTAAATATCTATATCTATATATATAATATGTATATATATATAGTATATATATATATATATATATATATATATATATATATATAATATGTATGTATATATACATATATATATATATATATATATATATATATATATATATATATATATATATATATATATATATATATAATATATATTGTATATATATATATATATATGATATATACATATATATATAAATATAATATATCTATATGTATATATATATATATATATATATATATATATATATATATATATATATATATATATATATATATATATATACCTTTAATAATTTATTATATAATATATATATACATGTGTGTTTGAACCCATAGATATGTATACAATAAACACTAAAACTATGCTACGATAGTGAAGATGGGGCTATTCAGTTCTTATAAGTAGAACTGCGCAGAAAACTGAAAAGTAAGAGGTTAATGAGGTTTTACATATACACAGTATATATATATATATATATATATATATATATATATATATATATATATAACATATATATATGTTTATATTTATACATATATATGTGTGTGTTTATAGATATATAAATCTAAAACATTGTTATAATCGTACCATAGTTCAACTTAGTCATGAATGATAAAATCTATGTCTTTCTTTTTTACACTGAAAAAGGACTTCACGTCCTTGAATGTCTGACAATAATGAAGGTTGGCTGTGCATGCTATGGAGGATGTTTTTGTCGTTGTAAACAGAGACTGACCTTGAAAATTCGTGTCATGGCGGTTCCCCAAAGACAATTTCTGTTCTATAGGAAGTCATTAGCAGATAATTATAATAGCTGTAAAGACGGTGTATTAACTGATATTAGTTTTATGGGTAGTGGTGTCATTTCCAATAATGTTAATGATAATAATGACATTTTGCGAACAGACGGGCTTTATATGAGTATATGTATATATACATATACATATATATATATATATATATATATATATATATATATATATATATATATATATATATATATATATATTATATATATATATATATATATATATATATATATATATATATATATATATACATCCACACATACACATATACACTGAGATTCAATTAATGTTTAGCAGGTAGTGCAAAACAACAAATATAAAGAAGACATACTATATATATATATATATATATATATATATATATATATATATATATATATATATATATATATATATAAAATCATGAATTACAAATGTGTAATATTAATTCACATTACTTCGAATATCCCCGATGGGAAATTATCACCGAAGGGAATTTTTTATGATCAATGGATCAGTACCATGCAACGTCTCGATCCCTCGACGCAGTACCTTCCAACTGGTACCATCCATTTATCACATAAAATTCCCCTCCCGTGATAATTCCCCATGGGGGATATTCCCCAAGTAGCGTGAATTGGATATTAAACGACATTTGTAGCTTCACGATTGTATGTAAATCACGGTGTGATAAAAATTTCATATTTATATATAGTATACACACACACACACACACACACACATATATATATATATATATATATATATATATATATATATATATATATATATATATATATATATATATAAAGGGAAAAACAAAAGGAAACGGAACAATAAAAAACAAGTAAAAACAACAGGGTTATCGCATATTGTTAAAGCAGGAAATTCGATCTAAGGGAAAACAGCGAAGAGTTGCATCCACTCCAATTACTTAAAGTGCCCAATGTCCTAACAGGTCTCCCATTACCCCCACCCTCCTCCTCTCCCAGTAATCCCTGGGACAACCAGGAACCCCTACCAGCTCATAACTCCCCACCACTCTCTACTTGTCCCTGGATTCTCATTGTACCTTTGGGAATTGGAGAGAGAGAGAGAGAGAGAGAGAGAGAGAGAGAGAGAGAGAGAGAGAGAGAGAGAGAGAATGGCATAAATTTCCCAAGAGGATTACTTTGACTACGATTGGTTCCTTGCTGAATTTTTTGCATAGTAGGGTGAAGGGCCACTGATTAAGAAAAAGCTCGAGTGATTGACTGTTTCATTTCTATTCCACGGATACGGGTATTTAGGCGAAAGAAATTCTTTTAAAATTTACTAACGACACCTGATAATCATCCATTTGTTTTCACCTCGATTGGCTCCTACGAAATTTATTTTCATGATCTTTTTATCTATACTTACTACTTCTCTTACCTATATATATCACAGACAAATGTTTATGTATGTACCCGACCAAGAGTACCTACGAATTCGACGGTATGAAAAAAGTCAAATGACCGCAGGAATAATATCCATTGACGAAATGAGTCGCAGTGCAAAAGCAATATGCATTTATTTAAAAACAAGAATTCATTTTCATCAGAGAAAAATACCCCGAACTTCTGGCAGCATATGGAATTCATTCCAATTCGCAATTGTCCTGAAAAAAAAAAATGGAATGAAATGAAAAAACTATCCGATCAACCTTTGAGTTGAATACCGAATGGCTGAAGTTTCTAGCATAATCGCTCGTCCTGTTGGGATTACTTTGATAACACGGGGCTAAGAACAATGTCTAAGCATAAAAGGTTCCAAAGGACAAAGTCATCTTGGCTAATATTGCAAAATTCCTGCACAATAAAGGACAGGTGGTCATTAAGCTTTCAGAGAGCTCATTTCCAATCAAAGGCCCCGTATAAAGTACGATCAGTTTATAAAAATCAAGTGCAACGAGAGTAAGAAAATATGTAAACAACAAAATTTTATTTAATGTATACAAAATAAAGATCACCTTTATTCCAATTAGGTAAAGAATGTTAAAAGCAACTGCTTTAACCTCTTAGTTTTGAAAGGAGGGATCTCTGCATGCTTTCCGTTTCTTGACTGTCAACAGCCAAAACTGGCTTCTTTTATCCTTTTTTTTTTTAAGGCTGTATATTTATCCCGCCTCTCGTCTGTGACACATTCGGTTAGTTATGAGATATCTTCAAAAAGGCACTATTTGACAAAGTTACAAGAAAATCTTTCAAGTACAGCAGTCTACTACGGCAGAATTTGCTTATAACTAGCGTATATAATCTAGTTTCAAAACTGTACAATACCTATTTCCTCTACGTCGGTGTTAATTGTCATACTCATGGTATATAGCTACCTATAATATTCCTGTCGACGAAACCAACAGCCTTTAGCGATCTCCCTTACTACGTTTGCACAGTACACTAAAGATACGACAACATTGTTTATGCACCAATCTAAAAAGAAGACTGTGTCAGTGACTAATATAAGTTTTATTGTCATTAACGTTCAGAATTTTACTCAGAATGAAATAACCTACTTTTCCATCTCTGAACAAGTCTCAGTAACAGAAGTTTTTAAAAACTATATCAGAAAAGATTTTCTAAATTTTACGTAAAATTTGAGACCCCGTACTTTGCAAAGAAAAGTGCAATACAAATTAAGCTCCTACTGCTTAGAGGATTACGAGAAATCGTGGATACACATACAACACATGTTTCATAATGATACTGGGATTTCATATCAGGTGGAGCGGTTTGACTCAAGGCAGAGATGTCTGACTACCTTTCTAATATCATGCAATGCATCCTGCAAATCTTGCAACCAGCTTCCTGGTAGAGTTATTTTTGCCTCAAGATGACCAAACATTGCTCGTACAACGGCCTTTGCAAAACATGAATAAGTAAACGAATGAATGCGTAAATAAATAAAGAAGTGAAAAAAACAGTACCATCATATTCAGATTCTTTACTAGTTCGTTAACCTCGATCTCCACCGTACCACTTCATTTTAGTATAACATGAATATCACGAGTTTCTCGGCAAATATATGAAGCGGTATGAAAAATGAAAAAAAAAATAAAAATAAAAATGAAGATTATAAAAAAGCACACTTTACGGTGGCTTTACAAGAATACATAAAAGCTTATAAAAGAACAATACAAAAGAGAAGCTAAAATTCCGAGCTACATATACCTCCGGAAATTTCAGTGTGATACTGAAAATCCGCGTAAATATTTATCGGTACAGGACAGAATTGTTAAGTTCTTTTTTACTTGAAACAGTGTTCGCCTATAAGAAAAATAAGGAGAGAAAAAGAAACATTTCCCCAATGGCAAAGACAACGTATATTCCGAAGTTTCCGAATATTCTTGGTGTGCAATGTGCAAAGCTTTCTCTCCTTCTATTCTCTTAATTTCTTTCACTTCTGCCTGCAAAGGAACTGCCGGCATTTGCATTTCCACTAATTTAAAGCAACCTTGAGAGCTGAATCAGATTATTTGTTTTCGCCTTTCTTTCCTCTTCCTCCAGCAGGCATTTGTAGGCATTTTTCCCCCATTTAATTAAATTCCCCCAGAAGCATCATCATTGAGCGGATTGTGGGAAATCCAAGAGGGAGGTCTCCCCCTCCCTAAGCAAATAGACAAACACTCGGGCAAACATACAAGAAAAGACTTTAGGATGCTGACTTCGCTTTAATTCCTCTGACAATGGGTGTGGAATGTTACAGTGGGCTTTTCCGTTCATCATTTTATCAGAAATTGGCAGTCGTTCATGTAGCTAACTGTTTATGTAACTTCATGATGAAATGAAGGGTCTTTTTCATAAAGACAGATTTCTTATATATATATATATATATATATATATATATATATATATATATATATATATATATATGTATATATATATATATATATATATGTATATACATATATATACACACACATATTTATATTATACACACAAACACAAACACACACACATATAAGTTCAGGGGATAAACTTACCTAACTATATCCCTTAGTACACTTACCTAAATCTACAAA
>NC_089742.1:65561505-65586505 GCF_040412425.1 Macrobrachium rosenbergii | reverse complement strand
GACAGAACTCACTGAAATTTTATCAAGATTATAATTAATGTCTTTCAGCATAAGTTTCGATTGTTCTTGTTTTTTTTTTTTAAATGGGAGTGATGTTCACGACATTGCATGTATATAAGAGAATGACTGCTCTTCAAACAGAGCAAGCTTTACCTTAGAGCATAATATGTCTTCCTGCCCTCTTAGCGCGACTATGGGTGGGATTACTAGGAGAGAGGATGAGCACAGGACTTGGCGGCTGCAAGTTTTGGAGTGAAGTTAGCAAATAGTTTTCTGAGTTTTATTCCTGTTTGACCGAATTATGGAACAATCTTTCACATGCTTTACTGCAAAGCAGGCTCGCATGAGTCCCCCTTCAAATTTATTTGTTGAATTTTATTGTTATTTATCTTACTTATATAATTGATCCTTCAGTTTTGCTTCTATTTTTCCGTTCTTTGTTATTTTCCTTATCGAGGCCTCTTGGGCACGTAGCATTCTGCTTTCCCAAACTGGGTTGATGTTTCGCTTGCAATAATAATATGAAGGTATAAAATCACAGTTGCTCTCATAGTAACAGTAAAATGCCACAGACTGATATTGAGATAAGAAAGTGGAAAATGACCGTTAACAATATTAAAGCACAGCTTACAAGAATGTGATGGCAATTTAGGAAGGATGAACAACGGAAGTGATCAGTATTACAAGCACTTCAGGATAAATTAACAAGTCATGTGAGAGTGGCAGATATGGATAAGGTGCAGGAATCACGATTATTGTCAAAAAGAAATTGTGCAAATACATTACACGAACGTGAAAGAAATGTGAAAAGTACACCAAATAGGTGCAACGTGGAAAATACTGACAAATACTCTCTGAGAAATGAAAGCGGAAAAATGAGGTTGCAAAAATTGCGAAAAACAAAACGAAACAAAGGTGAAGATAACTTTTTCAAATGGAATTGTAAGCCACAGCTAGTGGTGTTTCTTTTCCCGTGCTGAGCGGTAATTGGTTCTAAAGGAATAGCTTCCAGAAGTTTCTGGAGTGAGGAAAAGAGTACTAAAGTAAGCGAGTAATGTAAGTGGGAAGGCCAGCTTGTTATTGAAGAGGCTTCACCGCGGATCCATGAAGTAACTCCAATACACATTGCGCAACAATTTCAACTTAATTTTACCAGCAGTTTAAAGTAAAGGATAGCGACTAACGCATCCAGGTTTAAGAACTCCAATATGCAAATGCACGAACACACACACACACACACACACACACACACACACATATATATATATATATATATATATATATATATATATATATATATAATGTATATATATATATATTTTATATACACTATATATATTATATATATATTATATATATATATATATATATATATATATATATATATATATATATATATATATATATATATACATACACATATATATATCCACACTATATACCTTTACTTACCTTGTGGATACTTTTTTCTTTAATTTTATGCAACTGCAGATTCTAAATAGTAACTGTTACCTAAAAGGAAAAGGGGGAAAACAATGAAAACGACAAATCCAGGGTTCTACATAATTAATCGAAAGCCATTGCTCCACATATCCCTAGAGGCGACAGCGATCACTCGGAGCTGAATATTAAAAGTTACAGACTACAATGTACTGTACAGCATTTGTAAGATGTTACAACTTTGCGATAACTAAGACTAAATCTTTCTCTCTATCTATAAACATTTCTTCACGTGTAAAATTATCGTGTATGTATACATATGTATGTATGTATGTATGTATGTATGTATATATACGCACATATATATTTATATATTGTATGCATATATACGTATATACATATACACAATATATGTATATGTAGTTTGTGTTTGTATGCATGTATATATGTGAACGAACGTGTATATGGAACGATAATTTCGCAGACCGTTACGAAGCGGATCAAAAATGGATTTAAGTACGATTTTGACGTTCTTTTAATGAAAGAAAAAAATAGTTATAGCTCAACACAGTCTCCTATCATCCTTAAAGAATTTGAAAAATAAATCTAAAATCAAGAAAAGCAAACATTCATTAAATGAACGATACTGCGAACTGATGTTAAGATTATATTTCTATCAATTGCATAATCCTCAATAATATCATACCGTTCCAATAAGTTCAATACACTGAAAGAAATGCAATCCCCAAAAGACTCAGCGCATGGAACCTCATTAATTTGCCATCTTTTGCGATTGCTAGCAATATTGGACGCAGTATAATGCCCTACTTCCCTCCCTAATTTCAATTTGGAAAGAAATAACAAAGATAAACAAATGATTTCAATAAAAAATAAATAAACATGAATACTACTATTTTTATATCAGTCTTAAGCTTCTTTCTCATATTCGTCATATTCATGAGAGCAAACCTTTCAACATACACGAAAACTCGATTATATCACCTGCTCTTTATGCTTTCATTCGTTGCATTTTTTCTTTTTAAGGTCTTGTCAAAGTCGTATCGTCATGCCTGATAAGACGAACGAACAACTGAAAACAATTATCAAGAAGACATGATGCCTTCGCTTGGAAACTGAAAGAGAAAATGGAAAGCTTAAAAATGACGGAACAGCTTCACTTCAATAACCTCTCCATTTGGTTCCCTGCAAAGGCGTCCTCTGTCTGAATGGGGTCATTCATATGAGCTGTCCTCACGCGGCAAAAGGGGATCGAAGCCTTCGTTTTCCATGCAGTAATAGACATTACGTTATGCGTTCCATAATAGCGCGAGTTGGCGGAGACTCTCCAAGGTGAACGTCATAATGGAGAACTTATGGACGAAGTTTTTGCGTTGAGAGAGAAACAATGGGTTTGTCTACAAGCCGTTCTGCTTATTAACTCTCTCTCTCTCTCATCGAACTCTTAGTATACGAAATGATTAAAGCTAATAAGGCTGAATATTAAAAAGGAATAGATCAGTAAACGAAACTATCAGTTATTGCATTCAGTCAAGATGCAAGTGATCATGGCAATAGCAGTTTTCTGTTATTTTTTTTATCGAACTCTTACAATATGGAAAGATTAAAGCTAATACGAATGAATATTAAAGAGGATTAGATCAATAAATTGAATTATCAGTTGTTGCAAATAACAAAGATAAAAGTGACCATGAGTAATGCAGTTTTATTGAATTACAGTGATTTCATTGAGACTTTTAAGAATCATCATAACAAAAATAATGTACTAATAAAGTATGAGCAGGTGACGAATTGGCCATTACTGGAATACAAACACTTTGATGATATTGTGATTATTTAAAAATGTAACCATCAAAATAACTGAAACGTGAAAAAATTGAATAATGAGCAATCAAAGACTATCGAAAGAAAAGGAATACAAAAACTTAAGACACGAAATCATGGCTTGAAATAGTAGCAAATTCTAAGAAATAATCTTAAGTTTTCGAAGCAAAATAGCGAAGGAAATAGTGACATGAAGTTCCATGGATGCTTCATTTCTGAAAGAATGCTAAGGGCCATAAAACTGCCTCCCATGATGGCTATGGCCTGGCACTCTCCTGAAAGTTAATGATTACTTCATTTTTATGCCGCTTTAAGTCACTTTCTTCGCTCTTAAGGACATAATGCATGGCAGGACCTTCTAAGATAACAATTTAAAACTTTTTAAGATAGTTTTAAAATTTTAAAAATTCTTCAGGATACTTATAAAATTATAACAATTTTCAAGATAATTTTATAAGATACTCTTAAAATTATCAAATTTTGAAAATTCCCAAGACACTTCAAAATTTTGTAATCAATATAAAGATAATTTTAAAATTAATAAATTTTGAAAATTTCATAATATTTTCCCCGAATATCTTGTAAGTCACTTAAATTTTTTGAAAATTCTGTAATGATTTTTCATCAATTTCATTTCATAACCTTTCTGGTAATACATATATGTTTCATGCGAATGAACTATCTCTCATGAAATTGGGGAGGTTAGTTGCTTAAAATGACTGAATATATTAATTGTTAAATTGTTCTCCTCAATAAGTGTGCTCAAAATTCGTAACACGAACGCTCATATGAACGATGAATATTAACAATAAACTTTAGGAAATTACTTCATGCCAAAACTTTGGGTCTCAATTAACAAATAATACATATTATGACTTTCGGAATTCTGTGCCCGCAATGTAAAATGGAAATAAATACATTGTCAGAAACTCACTTCGCTAATTTTAAACACCATTTAAACACTATATTTATATATATATATATATATATATATATATATATATATATATATATATATATATATATATATATATATATATATATATTACAAATATTAAGCACAAATTTTGTTTTTAATATCCAGTTCTCTATACCTTATAGTGGGGTGGCTTTAACCCCGAAATTGGGTCATGCCGTTACAGAGTGGATAAAAGCACCAAATTTGGCATGTATCCTCTCTACATTCCAGAGAATGATTTTGGAGTGGGAGCCCAAAAATTACAGTTCCCTAAGTCGGTCAAATTCAAGATGGCGGACCAGACCACCTTCGCCCACGGTTTGGTCAATAATAGTAATATTTTATGAGGCAAGACCTCGTTTTCATGGTTTTCGTGCTCAAGAAATTCAAAATTATGGTTCCAAATAGATATTAGGACTTTTTTAATAGAAATAATACAATAAGAGGAAACAAAAACTGATATATTTGCTAATCATGACTTTTTAACCCAGGTAGAAAGACTGTCATATACACAAACAATTTCCCCTCTAGAATTTATATCATAATATTGTTCATGTTATGAAAAATTGATTAATCAGAGCTGAATGTGATAACAATAGTCTATTTAGCACATTTGCATTTGCATAAAGGTGTGCACTGCAGATTAGCTTGTGAACATTTGCATCTTGAGCAAATTCCGGAGCAGCCACATTTCACCAGGAGCTGGCATGCCTTAGAAAGTTCTTTCACTGACATCCACACTGGCTGCCATTGGTTCTCCACTTTCTTCGAAGTAAGGTCATCAGGTTTGGGTAATGACATTTGTAAAGAATGTCTGCTTTGCTCATTCTTGTGTGTGTGTTTGACATCATTTTTTGCATTAAACATAATAGCTTGAGTAATTGTCATGCATGCTTGGGGTTCCTTCCCCTGCTGGTCATCCAGTTGTGCGCCATGTAAAATCACTGATACAAGAGCCTTGAGGCTAGCAGGCACTGAAGCTTCCTGGCATCCAGATGTGAATGACCCTGTAAAGTTGTAAGTGTCATACTGGAATATGTCTCATCTGATAATATTTGCAACCTTTGATATGGCGTAGGCATCCTCGGTGTAGTCTCGTTTCTTGAGGGCATCTCTTAGCATGGTTCTCATTCCACTTTCAAATATTATAATGGTGTTTCACCCATCAAACTGTTCCTGTGCTTCTGGAAGACTTTACAAGAGTTGTTCTTTCAGTCTTGTCTTGTTGATGGCTTTATGAATGCCCATACTCTGCAGGTGGCTGATATGCATTCCATTTAGTTCTGTGAGTTTAAAAGGAGAGTACCACTTTCAACAAATCTTTCAATGTAATTGGTCAGTTCAAGAAACGCAACACTTTCATTCATCTTTTCATTAAAATTTTCTTCTTTGGCATTACATTTTCTGATGTGTGCCTGTTGCGGAGTGCAACAAAACATTTCCGGTGATACATGACCTCTATTGCATTCAAGTCTCCCGTGGCCATCCGTGACAGGAGTTCTGAATCCTGGAGGTCAGTTACCATGGCCCGAGCACCAGCATCAGCACCAAAGGCGCTAAAGTTGTGAAGCTGTCCAATTTCATTTCCTCTAGTGCAGAAGATGCAGCAAACCTGTTTATCTAAAGATGATCGGTTGCCAGATCTCTGTGTGATTTGTACCAAGGCAGTCCTTTTTCTTTTCTTGGCTTTACTAAGCTTGGTGTTGTTAAATTTCAAATGACATCCTTTGTGCCATGACGCATGGTTTTCAGCCAAAATGTCAGGACTTACATCATTGCTAAATAATAACTGAACTGGCAGAGCATCAATTGTGCGGAATCCCTCAACATTTTTCAGAAAGGTTTCATAGGTTACTTTTTTCTCATCATGTGTTCCTGAGGCACTGTTCATTGGACATTTCAATGGCTCTTGAGATACTTCTGGACATACTATGCACTTTGTCCAATCCATGACTATCCATCTATCTGAAAATAAATCACTATTAATTATAAATAATAATAATCGCAATAAAATCAAAGTACTACATAATAATTCAGGCATATAGACAATAGAGACAATGTGTTCTTCTTTCTTTGGATTTTTTTCTCAGTTTTGACTTAAAAATGGAGTAATAACATTTTTTTTCTATTATGAGCAATGTTTGCATCTGACACTAACGGTAGCATGCAAAATAGATTCTGTGACCCCCAAAACTGGGTTTAGAATCAAACAGCATGCTCCCAGGCTAATTAGTTGTGGAGATATTCGCAATTTTCAGTTACGGCGGTCATTCTGGACACCATCTTGAATTTTACAACTCCTTTAAGTTTGTCATTTGGGATCCCACTCTAATTTCAACAAGGAGGTCCATAGTAATCACCATGCCAGGTTTCATGCTTTTATCCACTCAGTAACGGTATTCCTTCTAAGCCACCCTACTATTAGGAGTAACTTACACACCAAGGGGATTTATAAGTGATAAGCCCTTCGTCACCAGTGGGATCGAACTGTGGCCTGGGTGTGAAACAACGAGCACTATGACCATTGACCCATAGAACTATAGTAACATTATATATATTATATATATATAAATATATATACATTATATATATATATATATATATATATATATATATATATATATATATAAATATATATATATATATATATATATATATATATATATATATATATAATCAGAAAGTTACAAAACGTCCCTTTAATATCCAATTCACTCTACTCGAAGCAATATATTTCATATATGCCAATGAAGGAATTTTTTTACTGATAATAAGTCCACTGTCCTGCGGAACAGTATATCCGGCCTCCTGTGGCCGACTGTTAGTGTCACTGTAAACAGCAGTTTGTATGATTGTATATGAATTACGGTGATGTGAAATAGTCATTATAACTATATATATATATATATATATATATATATATATATATCCAACAGAATATATTTTCTAACAGGGTTGGTCCAGCAAAAACAGCAATGGTCAAAATATTTTAACTGCAGAATACAGGATGAATCCCATATGCAGGCTCATACACATACACAGAAGGCTCATCAGCAGTGCATCTAATCCCCAACACACACACACACACACTCTGTGCCATTCACCTCTTTTTTACAAGGACAAATCATGCGTGTTTATATGAATTACACATGGCAGGAGACGTGGAAAATTTCAAATTCATTATCTTTGCTCTTTTCTTTATTCACCTTCACCTCTCTTTAATTTGTCAGATACATGTTCAAGGATTCCGTTGCTTAGTAATGCAGTATTCAGCTCGCCTATCCTAGGGCCATCTAGAAGTTGAGATTAAGAAAAAATGGGTGTGGGGTTAATGACCTCATCCTTAAAGACTTGCAAAGAAACCTGAAGTCAGCAGAGTGCCCTTCTGGCACCACCCCCTCCAAAGGGGAAAATTTAGGGTACAAAAATAGAAAAAATATATGTATATGAGTATATATATATATATATATATATATATATATATATATATATATATATATATATAAATACTTATGGATTATGAGTAGATGGGTAACGTGTTTTACTTTAAGTGAATAATCTTAGCCTTGCAACCCCTCATAAGCCCACAAACAGAATAATTAAAGAATAATTAATAATAGGAAAGGTCGCCAAGTGTTATTTACACATACAACAGGGTGAAATTAACAGGGAAAATTTGGACACTCACTAAAATAACAAATGGAAAAAAGACACAACAGCAGTTACTGAGTGAATGAAAATGCATCAAACTTACGATTACTGGCCACTTGCAAGTGGACCGTCAGCCAAGCTGGCAATGAATTTCTATCCGCCTCGGCACGAGCAGATTCTTCAGGCAATCGGGAACACGTAGGTAATTGAACTGATAACACTCCTTCGTTGCTTCCTGTTATTGCTTGCACACACAACCTTATGTCATGTGATCAAAGTTATCGGCGACGTCTGGGAATGGCACAATCAATCCAGTGTGAGAAAAATGTGAGTTTCACAGGCCACAATTTAGGGCTCGATCGGGCAGAGGTTACCCATGGTTGAATGTCGACTGAACTGTACTGAACTCAAGAATCAAGATAGAGGCAGCTGTCACATTATAAAGCCTTGTATGTTGCCTGGGGCACTGCTTCAGGCTGCAAGGTCGGCGCATACCTGGGAATTAAGGAAAGAGGTCTCGGGGCAGTAAAAGATGGAAAACTCAGCGGGAGATAAATTGAATCTGGAGATTAAGACAGGGGAAACAGCTACCTACCCCCAAGTGTGTTCCTTTGGGACACTAAAGCCCATCGCTTGAAGAGGGTGAGTCTGTTAATGGTTAAAATTCTTCTCTCACTCCTATAATTATAGGTTTGTGGGCCTGCCTGAACCAAGGCCATCTACAGTAGATGGCCTTGCCTGAACCTTGTACTTGCTGGTATTTTCCCCATAAGGTTCTTAAGAGTTAGCGATCCGGCGGCGATAACTGTACAAATATATATTGACAAACAAACAAATATATACGTATGAAATATTTATTTATTTACCCCACGCCTTTTTTCCAGGCGGGAGGGGGAGGGGGTTAAAGAAAGATAGAGACCTACTGTTTCTCAGTAAATCATCAGGAGTGTGGTGGCTAGTCAAATTAATGTCAATTTTGTTGACCTCAAACAATGCTGGCCCCTATTTAAAACTCGGCAGACTGGTGGACACTAATCGGGAGTGTTCATAGGCCTGTAGTACAGACACACATATATAGTTTACAATTCTTACACAAACAAACACACACACAACCATATATATATAAATAATAAACACATGAGCACGTGTTTTACATAAATAAATTTCTGACTCACATTGGGATCGAATCCAGGTCTCTCAAATGAAAGGTAAGGGTGCTATGATAGTATATATATATATATATATATATATATATATATATATATATATATATATACATATACACACACACACACACACACACACACATATATATATATTAACTATTACCACATACACAATATATATATATATATATACTATACCGTATAATTTAATACCACACAATTGAATTAGTAGAATTGGTACTAAAAGGACCTCAAAAACTGATGGTATCTAACATACCATCCAGTTTGAATGAGGTCCTTTTAGTAATATATATATATATATATATATATATATATATATATATATATATATATATATATATATACATATATATATATATATACATATATATATGTATATATATATAATATATGTATATAATATATATATATATATATATATATATATATATATATATATATGAGTGTGTGTGTTTAGTCTATATATAGTTACTTCATTAAGATGCATTGTCTACGATTTTGGCTTCGACTTAGAGATAACCTGGTGGATTTCTTGTTGGCTACCGAGTTGTGATTTGCAGCTAAATGCAACTTCCATTACTCTAAGGGTGGATTCTTGTTAGTCTGGATTACACGCAAAATTCCTTAAACTCTCTTTTATCTTCGCAACTACTTTCTGACACCAATGTTTGTTCACTACAATGAATTAAGCGACTGGACAGTGAAAGATCTTTTATAACCTTCCAAGATATACTGCACTGTACCTTTCGATCCTTATCAAAATCTGTGTGACACTGCAAAAATCACATTTAATGTTTTTCAGCTTGTGCGTTACTATCTCCTCTCTTCTCAGTTCTTAAAAATGGTAAAAGAACAGATCTAAAAGTTCATAAAGTTTCTGATTTTATTGACATTCGTAACGGAAATAGTTTTATTTTCTTAGTGAAATCCACTTTCCCTAGTTTGACACAAGTAAAATATGTGGCTGCATTGGGTGGTTGCTATCTAGTTACTATTCCCATTGCAGAGCGGCTATGGAAGAAACAGGTGGATTTTTCTAGCTCAAATTGTCTTTGTAAACAAATAATGAACACTCTTAGAGATAAACTGCCAACAGCCACTTGTTTAATTGTTCTTTTAGGACAGTCAACACCAGTTGCCCCCCAAAACACGTCCAGTTTTAGACCATAGTAAATAAGACCTTCAGGGTAATGATTTTAACATTTACTTTTCTAAATTATCATATATCTAATTCCTTCATAAGGCGAGAATATGAATGTATGGGGCAGCAAAAGTTATGAAAATGAACTAGTAAAGTGCCACACGCATAAAAGAGTGCCAAAAAAGAGGTGAGGAATCAGTAATGAATATGGTTTTCCCATGCTGCCGTCCAAAACATGTCCTGAACATAGTGATACGAACAATGAAATGGCAGTTGCATTTGCACTCAGATTGACAGGCTTTTTTCTTCCATTTAGATATCAAAATATCAAAAATATGTTTTGCAAAACAAAACGCCATTATTAAGTTTTCGAATTTTTATTGGGGTGGGGGGAAAAGAATGGAAGGGTTGTGGAAAACTTTCCCCACTTTTAGACGTGGATAAATCGTTTCAATAATTTCTGCTGTTCAGCATTTGCATGTAAACTAAAAGCCTTGTCACAATATATACGAATGTCATTTCCCGGGATCATGTTTTGATTCTGTAGTTCCGTATTATTTCTACACTTTAATCAATGTTCTAGGTATGTGTATATATATATATATATATATATATATATATATATATATATATATATATATATATATATATATATACACATATATACATATATATAATATGTATACATATATGAATGTATATATGTATATTATTTAAAATATATATATATATATATATATATATTTATATATATATAATATATATATATATAAATATATATATATATATTTATATATATATATATATATATATATATATATATATATATATATATATAATATATGTGTGTATGTATATAGATATAGATACTGAGCTTAACTTCAAGTCTTTTAAACGCTATTGTGTAACTGGACTGCATAATACATGCAGCGATAACGCATAACACGAAAGAGAAAACATAATTCATTGCTGGCAAAATCAACGTATGTGACTATTTTTCAGGCTAACAAAACGAGTACAATGTCAAATTGCAGATAATGAAGTTCTAAATTCAAATTTAAAGCTATGCGACAATTTGAGGACAGTTTTGTGCCGTGAGAACGAAAATCTTCATCCGACGTAAAGAAATCTACATAAACCGACCGAAAAAATAACTAACAAAAGATTAAGAAAGACATAACGGATGGAAGGAAGAAGAAAACACAGTGAAAACGGGTCTGGAGCCCCTACTTTTACCCTGGTCTCACATACAATTGTCTTCTCATCAGCCGTGTCAACACCGGAGTCGTCCTAAGAAAAGGAATTGCTCATCCCGAGGGAAATTCGATTACAGAAGTCCTTATCGCAAAAGAACCTCACAGGAACAATCGAGTGACAGGATCTCCTTGATGAGTTTTAAAGGTCGGGATCTCAGAGACAGAGAGACGAACGGAGGCAGAAAAAACAATCCCTCAAATTAAACGGAAACAGCAGCGTCAAATGCGACCAAAGTATGTTATCTAAACTGAGAGCGAGAGAGAGAGAGAGAGAGAGAGAGAGAGAGAGAGAGAGAGAGAGAGAGAGAGAGAGAGAGAGGAAGCCTAAATAAGCAAATGGTTGTTTTGTTAGGGATGAAGATGAAGAAGAATAGAGAGAGAGAGAGAGAGAGAGAGAGAGAGAGAGAGAGAGAGAGAGAGAGAGAGAGAGAGAGATACTATTAATCTACCTGTAATATAAGCATTGGCAAAGAGAGTGAATAAAAAAAGATTCCTATAAAATGAAACGCATGTATATCCACATTTTTCAGTTTGTCATTCCAGTTTGTATCGAGGATATTCTAATCATAAATAAACTGATATATATATATATATATATATATATATATATATATATATATATATATATATATATATATATATATATATATATATAAATATATATAAATTATATAGAGAGAGAGAGAGAGAGAGAGAGAGAGAGAGAGAGAGAGAGAGAGAGAGAGAGAGAGAGAGAGAGAGAGAGAGAGATAAATTACATTTAGCTCTGACACCAAATCTCATTACACGGGCTTACCTGGGAAGGTTCATAAGTAAACAGAGGGACCCAGTATACAGAACAGTAAATATTCGACCGACATCAGAAAAAAATACCAGTACGATAAAAGGTAGGACAGTATGAAACTCAGCCCAAAACCAAAAATCCCTCATCGTCAGATGTATGGTCGAGTGAAAAAATATATACATAAAATGTATACGTATCAATTATAAGCAGCCAGATGTATGGTAGGGAAGCTAATGTACAACAAACAATCACACAGAGCGTAATGATGTATTTTTATATGCATGAACACCACCATTGTATGCAGTCAGACACATGGCTGGCTGATTTATATTAAACACACACACAGCAGCACATGCAAGTGTATGTGTAAAAGGTCAAAAGGTTCAGAAAATGCCGTGCAATAAAATGAAAACGTGTTTTCCATAATCTCTAAATTTACATATCTAAGAAAAGGGAGTTTTGAGGTTCTTTACCCTTATGCACATCGCCCCGAAAGAAAATTTTGCACAGTTTCTTGGAGATTTAAAAACATATCGTACCTACGAGACCAACAGCTTATTTAGCACAAGAGTATTAAGATTTCACCATGCATAAATATTAGGTTACAATAAAAATTTCATCAAATCAAATCAGTGGAAAAACAAACCCAAAAAATCCGATCACAATTTCAGCAGGATCATTTTCATCGTCCAGCTGAAAACTCAAAAATTTTATTCCGATATGGGTGCCTGAACACGGGCAATAGGGACGTTCTAATCCACTTACAAGTTAATAGAAAGGAAAAAAAAAAAGTGAAAGTGGCTCTAACACGTAAACATTTATATTTATGGTTGAAGTTCTTTCATACCCTAGCCCCTCCCCCCATGGGTACAACGCTTTTTTTATAACATACATAAATCTCTTCAAATGAGAGAGGAGGGGCGGGCAGCTAACCCCTCGCGGAGTTCATCAAAATATATCAGGGCAGAGAGCTTCCATTGATCCAGGGCTTAAAAGGGTCTCGCTAAATACGTGAACGCACACGCATACTCCATTCTAGGGGGGTACCCGAACTTTCCAAGCGCTGATGTTTTTCACCTTACTTTCTGTGTTTACTGGTCTTCATTTATATATACATATATATACACACACACACACACACACACACACACATATATATATATATATATATATATATATATATATATATATATACATATATATATATATATATATATATATATATATATATATATAAATATATATATATAATATATATATATATATATATATATATATATATATATATATATATATATATATATATATATATATATATATATATATATATATATATATATATATATATATATATATAGCAATGGATACACCAGCAGGAAGTGCCATCTGCATACCAGTAAGGACACCAGGGCCAAAACCCGGAACAGCATTTTACACAACTTTATTGGGACATGTTTCGAGCAGTGCTCTTACTCGTTATCAACCTACAAAATTAAAATGACATTACAGTTCTTATAATAAAATTTTATTAATTTATTTATATTGATTAGCCATCTTTTAAACGTATTCTTATCATTTTTATAGTAATATTGCCGTATTATTTTGCGTGATATGCTTGTATGTATTATACGCCGTGTGAAATTATGCCTGAAAGGTCATCTCCTGAATTAACTTTTTTTTTTTTATTAATCTGACTGTTTTGCCTTATAGGTTTTTATAGTGGGGTCTCTTCATAAAATCTGAAAACCGCCAAGAAAGTTTACATCTCGATGGTTCAATGAGACGAGTGTGGATACAAATATATTATGTTGCTTTCCCAAGATATTGTGTTTACCTAGTATATTATTTATGAAATACAATCCTTAAACATCCAAAGACAGAAAAATACTTCTCCCGAAACAACAATAAACATGATGCTCATCACTTTGTTATAGAGAACAACCTGATAATTTGGTTCCTGAAATTAAAAACAAGTTGGAAAATTCATTAAATCATATGTACCTTAACTAGACACAAGCAATTCAGTCATGATAGCTCACAAACTGAAGCACAAAACCACAAATGAGAAAGACGCGTTAATACATTTGTCACAGTGAAATATTTTTTGCAGTAGCCTTACTGTTCCTGGGCCATTTTCCTCACTTGTCTCTTCTTGTAGTATAATAGTGTTTGTATCTCTATATGAAACTGAAAGGCCTATATTAATAAAATTAGCTGAGAAAAAACATTTTGGTTGACTGCTTAAACCCTGATCACTGAAAATTGTAGAAATAAGGCAGGTGACATTATTTACCAATTATCAGGGTTAAAGCAGTATCAGTCAAAATATATGATTTTTTCTGTTTTAAGGTTGTTTTTCTGAACTTATTATTTCTTGGTATAATGTTACATTACAGTTATTTATATATATATATATATATATATATATATATATATATATATATATATATGTATGTATTTACATATATAATAATAAAGGTACTTATATTATATATATATATATATATATATATATATATATATATATATATATATATATATATATATATATATATATATATACATACATATACATACATATATATATATATATATACATATTATATATATATATATATATATATATATATATATATATATATATATATATATATATATAGACAAATTTCCTTAATAAGAGCATTTCTGTTCTTCGTTTTTCAGCATGCCTGGCCTGCAGGTTGCTGCTGAACAGAAATTCTGGGAATATATCACTCGGTCTGAGTCCCAGGGGCAATTAACAAAATTATCCTGGAATACAGTGTTTCGTGGGTGAGCATGAAACATTTTTTATCTCTTTTTGTATTTACTTCTCTTTCGCTTATTTGGTCAGTGCATCAGTGGACTTTCCTTTCTGGATTCAGGTAGTTTTGATGACGTTAATAACTCATGAATATTCAGATAATGAGTGCCTCAGACAATCGATAATTAATAACTAACAAGACTGGCGCATGCTTTAAAATACTGGAGAGTAAAGTCACTACATTACTAAAGCTTCTGAACACTAATAGTCTGGAAGCTTAGAATTTTTCCGTTTTCCTTAATTATGTTGGACGACACCAGATGTATGACTGATGCTTCTGTGCACAAATGTCACCAACATTTTTGCCTGTCTATAAAAATGCTCAAGAGCGTCCACTCCATTTCCTCCTTCCTCCCATAACTTCCAAATTACGCTCACTTGTCGACACTCTATCATCCTTCACTGTCTCCAACTGACTAAAATATCTCAAAACATTATGATGCATCTCTTACCAGTTTTTAGAATCCCTATTCTCTTCCATAAAAGACAGTTAGCCTTATTACCCTTTCATACGATCCAACTTTGCTTACTTAAACATTCCTGCTCTTTAAACCTTTGCAGAAATCTTGATCCTTTTTTATCTGTGATTCGCTCCGTACCATACATTCTCCAGAACATTTTTTTCCTCGACCTCATATTTAATATACATGATTCCTGCATTCCATTTAAATTCATGATCTTACTCTTAATAACATTCATTTCTAACAATCTGCTCTTACAAACATTTTTACCAATCTCTGCATATTCTCTTCACTATCCCAAATAACACTGTGTCATCAGCAAATACCGGTAGCTCCAAGCAACATCCACAACGGCATATATTATCACAACTTTTCAACAAACCATTGCAGAATAAAGATAAGAATAAAGAAGAAATACAAGAAGAAATACATAATACAGAAAAAATCAAAGATAAATTAGAGATAAATAACATAAAAAAACATCAGATAACAAATAAACTTGAGTTGAGACTTAGGTCAGCCTGCTCAGTGATAAAACATTAGCATTAAGCATGAACTTCTCAAGTACCAAAGGTTAATTTCATGATAAGGAAGATCATTCTGTAACTGGTCATGGCAGTAATATGATTTTTTAAATAACAGTTTTTCAGAAGACAACACTTTTCAAATTAAAACAAAACATATTAAGCATCTGCAGTAAGCTAATTGAACATCAGTTCAAGAAGGCTAAACAAGGGAACAATATAATAATAAAAGCATTTCTACAGGACAGATAGGTCCACAAGAATCTTAAAAGTATTTCTCAGTACACAACGTTTTGCACAACTGATGAATAAACTGACCGGTTATGTTTGTCAACTTTCGTAATCAAGAATGGCACCTACAATTTTAAAGGTGTCGATTGTAGGTAAACGAAATATTATCAATGGAAGATCTAGGTAGGAGAGAGGTATACTAGGGCCTATACGTATGAACAATCTTACTGGAGTACTGTCAGACTTTAAGATCATCTTGCACACCATGCACCATACAATAATTTTTGTTGAATCGTTGTTATGAGATTCAGCAACCACAGGTCTATACTCAGGAGACAGGATCAGTGTAATAAGAGATGTATCACATGCATAGGCAACAGGTTTGTTTTCAAGGTCACACGACATACCGTGCATTTATAATATGCACCAGATATTACATTCCTGTAGTCACCATAGAGCCCATCAAGGACTCTTTGGAATCTATCAGTTCAACAATAATGCTAAGAAATAGTCAACAAACTCCCGTCTGTACAAGTTTGAAAACAAAACCCCCGCTGAAGTCAAGACAATTCATACAGACTACATGAACAGACTCTAAGGATTTGTGTCTGACACTGGAAACGGAAAAAAGAGAACCAAAAGCACCCAAGATCTAATGAAAGAAAAAATGAAAACTAGGGAACAGATGATTAATATCTGCTGTACTATTATCACAGTCAAAAACTTTACATAAAATAGGAATCACAGAAACTGTTCAGTATTTGGTAGGGCTGGATCTACCACAATCACACTTAACTATAAAAGTATTATTCCAAGAGTACCACTGAAGGGAAAATGCACTTTTGGGGCTATACATGAATAAGCATCAAGGCAAGTAAAAGATTCTTAATTTCACTGGTATGAAAAGCTAAACTATGCGGTGTACTCTTACGAAAACAAGAATAGGGCAAATTGAGTTTCTCACTGCTCTACTAATTATCTTCTTACACGTCACCCAAAAGTGTTGCCTTTTCCTTAGACAGCGAGCAACAGAGACATGTGATCTAAGCAAAGGATGAACTGGTGAGTTTATTCCAAAAAGTGCAGATTTGATAGTGCCCTACCATTTATGCTTCTATCAATTTTTCTAAAATCTTAACTCTTGGTCCTTGTACAGCTTTTTCTTTTACACAAACTTTTACATATATCTGAGTACACATCCAAATATTTTAGTTTTCAAATTAACGCAAATGTGAATGAGAAACTGAAAATCATTATGTATATTGGTCGCAACAGTACGTTACGATTAACTGGCTAATCTGGAATCTGGCATCATACCACAGTGATCACTGGCACCGCTAACAAGAAAAGGCATCATAATAGTGGCTCTGAATGCCATATTTCAGCGGAAGGAACAATTATATCATGATATTAATTCTGCAGCCTCATTGTGTAACATGTACCAATTCAAGTCCGTTAGTCCTTCAGTTAATCCCAACCCTTGCTGAAACACCAGAGCTTAAATTTTCTACGCAAGACGCAGAACGATGATGCATCATTATTTATGACAAGAAAACAACAACAAAACTTTCCTCGTTTGTCGGACGTGTTGGAAATACGAGGGTCAGCGGGACGGATCCCGGGAAGGGGTGGAAGTGTGGGGCAGGGGGACCGGAACCATACAAAAACACCTCTAAAACTTTCACATATTTGTGGTTAAAAGCAAAACACTAATCCAAAGAAGAATTCCTTTTTTTGAACACCAACAAAATCACTAATGTGTTTTTTCCCTTTTCCATCTCTTTTGTGGCTTTTTCAATGGGAAAAATGGAGGGGGTCTGGAGGCAAGGAGTACCGAAAAGGGAAGCTTTCTGCTGTTACAGGGAAAGGGTTTCTGAGTCTTTGGTACCTTTACTTGTACTTCTGTAACTGTAGCGTTAACGTGCTTAAAAATCAGGACGAATACAATGGTGTAGTTATTCTCAAGACTTTACAAAGCATTTCTCCTCATGTAAAACAAAACAACATCATACAAGTACAACTATATAACTGGTATTTCCATATGTATATATGTGTGTGTGTATGTATATATATATATATATATATATATATATATATATATATATATATATATATATATATATATATATATATATATATATATATGTGTGTGTGAGTGTGTTTATGCAGATATATGTTAATTTTTTGTCAAGTTTATACAGATGCTAATTTTTTTTATACACGCATCTTTGTTAAGCCTCAAATATCGTTCAGTACCAAATGTACTCTAGCCTGGGAAAAAACTACCCCCAAAGGAAATTACAATGATAAGTGCTTCTGCGACAGCCGGGATTCGATTGTCAATTATCAATCGCAATTCAATATACATGTAAGCTATTCCAAAGAATGAGTGAATTCGGTATTAAACGATATTTGTGCGTAGATATATATCTGTATTGGTCAAAATTATCCTTAACATCTCGGTTTTTTCACATTTTTAACACAAAGCACAAAATCCAAATGGAGATATTCTGGCGCGCGTGGCAAGATTCGAACCCGCACACGATACGTGATTATGAGGTTAACGTTGAGCACTTGACTACGATAGAGGGCATAAGTTTGTTCCCGCTCATAACACACACACATATATATACGTATGTATGTATATATATTATATATATATATGTGTGTGTGTATGTATATTATATATATATATATATATATATATATATATATATATATATATATATATATATATATATATATATATATATAAATATATATATATATATATATATATATATATATATATATATATATAAATATAACTATATATATATATATATATATATATATATATATATATATATATATATATTATATATATATATATATATATACTGTACATCAGTCAGAATTAAGATTCAAACTGCAACATAGAGTTTAAGCGATTTTGGCCTTTTAGGCGGACATATATGTATACATATACTGTACATCTTTTTGAGTATTAGTCACTATTTTACTTAGATACGCACACACACATATATATGTGTGTGTGTGTATTTGTAAGAGCACAAATACAGACTCAAGAAAAGGTAACTAAAAAGTAAAAGAGAAAGTGGTTGACCACAAATGAAGAAATGGACTTGGTCCAGGAAGAGAGATTATAAGTCACGAGAAACAGAGAGACAGAGAATTCTGGAGTAATGGCAGCTGGAAGACTGTGCAGACAACGGGGAATATTAGTGACTCAAGCCTAATAAAATGGAAAAATGTCCTCATTAAAGTTAGATGTACAAGAAACCTTGAACTTTTAATACCATACATTCAGGTAATTTCCTGAATCTAACAAGGTAATGTATTACGGTTTTAAAACTTTCTTTAAAAATACTATCATAAAATCTTGAATAACTATTCTCACTTTTTATCTCATCATATAATTTCATGTCAACTTGCCACGCTAATGTATTTACTAATAAGTACAAAATCATAATCATGTTTATACGCGCAATAACACACACACACACACATTATATATATATATATATATATATATATATATATATATATATATATATATATATATATATATATATATATAATGTATGTATATATATATACTGTATATATATACATATATATGTATATGTATATATATATATATATATATATATATATATATATATATATATATATATATATATATATATATATATATGACCAGTGATAAGCGCATGCATACATACATACATACATACATGCTGACACATACCAATAAAATGTAGCCTCAGGAATTCGTTAGCATCCTACTTTTGTAAAAGACAGAAATCTAATCAAAGACTCTTTGAGATCCAAAAATATCGCAATTTTTTCCCAAACGATTCAGAGAACGGCTTAAAAATACCTTCCCTGACTTATTAATGGAATTTTATGAAGGGCGACGTACTGAACGAGCTCCAACCCAAAAGAGATGAAAATTCTTATTCAACTCATAGAAAAAAATTTCTTATTAATTTTTCCCTTTCGAGAAATAAACTTTTTCATGAACATTCTTCTGCATCGCTGAAAAAACTACGTTCCCCCTCCCCCAAATTCCTCCATTTTTTGTTACAATCTTGTGAATTTTCGTAATTCTTTGTCAAACAATTCATGGTAAGTATTTTTATCAGCCCTAGAATAATAGCGCGATTTGAGGTGATTTGGTCTCAGATAACTTTTCACATCTAAGTTCAATATATTGTTACATTACCTTCTTGCCAGACACTGATCAAGGCCAACGTTTTCTTAAAGACCGCACACTGGTTATTTTTATGAAAGTTTTTATTTATTTCATGTTATAAAAATCGACAGTGGATTTGGTAGCAAGTCTATAGGAGACGAAGAACTGATCACCAGATGAAGTAAATGAGGTATTAAAGAAAATAAAAGGTCGTGCCATAAAGCTCGGAAGGACAGGTAATGAACAGGTCAAGTGGCGCAGTATGTGTACAGGGGTGAAGCAGATACTGAGCGCATTGTGTATTTCATTTACATAAACTTTTTTCTCTCCGAGAGAGAGAGAGAGAGAGAGAGAGAGAGAGAGAGAGAGAGAGAGAGAGAGAGAGAGAGAGAGAGAGAGAGAGAGAACTTACACATCCCATAGAGTAATTCATCACTTAAAAAGTCTTCTCACTATACTTAGCAATTCATGTAAGAAGAGAAACATTTCTGTACGTAATAAAATTTTTAAAAATACCAAAAATGGAAGGAATAAGTGGCATGACACACGCAGGCAAGCAAACCAGTAATGAAAAAATGGATAATGATATTTCTCAACGGACAATTTTAATTTAACTTGCTAAGGCAAATTTTTCCCTTTACCATAAAGGAAAATCACAGCTCCTCCGATACGTCGCTGGGATTGAAAACAACGACCATGACGCCAATCCTCCGCATACAGGATCAAATCGCTTTCCTTCCTGGCGTTTATTCGCTCAGCATTCCCTCTCGGTCTATAAAACTCACAAGAGATGGCGCCGTGGGAGCCGAAAATTACCTCTCTCCAAAATCAGTCACAAGGCGGTCTTGGCTTTCTCCCTTTCATTCTACATAGTCCTTGTACCTCCTCCCACCACGTGCCTGGCTGCTTCAAATTTCTCTATTTATCTCTGCTGTTTTTTGCCTCGGTAACTACAAGGGCATCAAGAAAATTCATATTACTTTCAACCCCGAGGTTGTCCTCACATACTTGCCCTGTCTCTGTATATTTGTGTTTAAATATTCAGTAACATCTTTTAGACCTGAAGAGTCTATCTTTATATCCTTTTATAAGAATGCCAAACCATCTACAGTTGCTACATATCCGTAACTAATCTATAAACATAATGAATAAAAGGATATGTTCTGCAAGCTATCTAACACTGCAATTTTAGCAAAAATATCTTGGTAACTAACCCAACAGTTTCCACTGTGTTGATTTTTATCTATAACAATATGAATCACAAGCGTTTGTTAACATTGTGATGAATCACTTGACGTCATAGTTTACCTGATTTTGTTTGTAATCAGTTCTTTTCAGAAAGGAAAACTAAATACAGTAAGACACACGAATCAAATTCCAAAACAAGCATTCGAGTGTACTCTTCAAAGGAGTCAAAAAGGTATTTCTTGAGGTGATCATTTAAAATAATAATCATGCATTTTCAAACAATATGAATAATTCATACCTCCCACTGCATTTCTTTTCCACCGGCATTCGCTCCTCATTAAGGAAAAAATTTCCAAGCTTTGAAAAACTGTTTGATCCGAACTTCAAATAAATAACCAAAAGTTACTAGAAAAGAAGAAAAACAGCCTCAAATCCCCAGGAGGATTTATGTAATCAAAAGTATCTTTGAAAAATTCCTGGCCCAATCATCCCATCTTAGGCAGAATCTCCTATGCTGTTTATACTCAGAGAGAGAGAGAGAGAGAGAGAGAGAGAGAGAGAGAGAGAGAGAGAGAGAGAAAAGGGTGGGGTGGGGCCAAACGGTTGGATAGGGGAACTGGGGAGGGAAGGGTAGAAAGTCGGCGACCCTGTCTGGATCATTACCAGGTTTTATTTGATTTAAGTTTTGCCCTGATTCTGCGAATGGCTTCTGAAGAGATGAGTATAGATCACTTGGTCCCGAAATATTGACGAAAATGTTCCCGTTTGACTTCCTGACAATCATTTCTTTAATCTGTCAATTCATTCCCAACTATCTATTCATTATCTTTAACTTATTATATTCCTGTTTACTAGTCATCGACAAAAACATGTCTCAGGACGGTTGAAGAAGAGCATCAGAAATGGGTATGGCGTCCAGGACAAAGTTAGGTAAGTTATGTTGCGTTCTCCCATTTGCCCCATTTTGGGCATCCGAGAGATAAGGTCAAGTTGTATTTGACAGGACATGGTGCCCGAGGTGAAGTTAGCGACTTCACTGGGTCAATAAACCGGCTTAAGAGTGTTGTCATTATAGAAACTGAGATCGATTATCTTAACTTCATCTATGTTGGGAACAATTCGATGAGTGTGTACTTTGACTAGCCAAATCTGGATGAGCTAATATTTACTTATTTTCTGAGGCGAAGATTCCGTAATGGGTATGGTTGCCAAGTCAAGAAACATTGAAGGAACGAGAAAACTCCACATTTTAAAGTGAACGATACGAAGAACAGATAAACTGCATGTGAGAAATGTAAAATAATGAAAGACACTATCTGACAATAATTCCACTAACGTACAAAGACGCTAAAATCAATTTTATATTATGCATTTCTATTACAAAACAGAATATAAAATCAGGATGAGAAGAAGTATATTCACACGGATATTTATATAAAAAACACGTATACATATTACGCTGTATGTATGTATTTATGTATGTATATATATATACATATAAAATACACTAACATTATAATTTATATATAGATATACATATATATATATATATATATATATATATATATATATATATATATATATATATATATATATATATATATATATCAAAGAGTCTTTGATTAGATTTCTATCTTTTTAGCTGAAGTAGGATGCTAACGAATTCCTGAGGATAAATTTTATTGGTATGTGTTGGCATGTATGTGTGTATGCATGCGCTTATCACTGGTCATATATATATCTATATACACATACATACATACACATACACATAAATTATATATATATATATATATATATATATATATATATATATATATATATATATATATATATATATATATATATATAGGCAGATAGTGTATAAAAAATAAATATGGATGGTTGCATGTGCATTCTTTTGAGGTATTTCAACATTTGAAATAATAAAGTATATATGCGAAAAAATAAAAGAGACAAAGGGATAAAATGCAGAAGAAAAGTGTACAATTCAGCCGAGTAAAAACCTAAAGTGGAAAAGGTAAAAATGATTGAGAGAGAAATTCAATGAAAGGGAGATGGACGTGTGATGATAAAAAGACTGGGGAAATGTAAAAGAACTTTCCGTCAATAAATTCTGACATTTAAAAGAAGATTATGAAATCCACTACACGGGGAAAGAAGCGACAGTAAAAAAGAGCGGGATGAGAAACAACTTGAAAAGATAAAGAATTATTCCGTGGAGAATATTCATTCGATTTTTAGAACGAGGAAAACCATTACCGTCTGATACTAATCCTTTAAAATATATGTTCATATAACTGAGATAAAATACAAACACCGATAGGTATCTATCCCTGTATCATTTGGCCGCGCGAAAGAGAAATCCTTTCACAAATTCAACGCGAACGATGAGATGAGATGAGAAATAATTCACATGCTCTTGGCTGACATACCAAAGGAAAGTGAGGTATTTCCATCAATCGCAAACACCCGCTGAAAATCAGAGGGAGGCAAAATAATATAAATGATGATTTGAAATTTTTCTGGTGTCATCTAAAATCTCTGGAACGAGAGAAATGGAACAAAATCTACCAATGGGATTATAACACGCTAGGAAATACATAACTACACGTACCTACAGAGAGAGTAATTCCTAAACGAAATATTTCATGAATGAGAAAAAGAGAAGATGCGAAATTTCGATAAGAAAAGAGGTGATATTGGTTTTCAGCTCCACGTGACGCATTGAGAAGGATCAGCCTGAGACTTAAATCCTCCTGGATAAAGTGGATTTATATGTATGATACGCAAAGCATTTTCCATCCTTCTAGTTTATTACGATGTGCTCTTGACGGCTGTGTCACTGAGGTAGAAATATTAGATAAAAAGCTCCTCAATTCTATACAAATCTTTAGAGTGCGTTATGCATATACATGCAGAAACTCTTCATTAGAGAGAGAGAGAGAGAGAGAGAGAGAGAGAGAGAGAGAGAGAGAGAGAGAGAGAGAGAGGTTCTTAAAACAGCACGATACAATTATCAATACAGTATGACAAGTTTATTATAACAATTATGTAATTCTACAAAATAATAAAACTTTCAATAAAATAACTTCTTCTTACACATCTGAAATGAATAAGAAATACTGACAGAAAAGCCGAGTAAATCACAAAGTTTTATCTTCACCAAAAAACAAAAACAAATAAGTTTACATATGAAACAATATAACAGTTGCTCACTACCCAATAACAGGCAATATATCGCCGGATAAGTCTAACAACATTTATTAAATAAAATCTTTCGCCAATCGAAGCAGA
>NC_089742.1:65524005-65556505 GCF_040412425.1 Macrobrachium rosenbergii | reverse complement strand
CGAGACCACGGAAAGATAGATCTATTTTCGGTGGCCTTGATTATACGCTGTAGCGGCTGTATAGAAAACTCGATTGCGCCGAGGAAACTTCAGCGCATTTTTTACTTTTTTTTTTTAGTGGAAGGGTTTTTTTTTTTTTTTTTTTTTAAAGGGGGGACGGACCGAGATGCTCGAATGTTGAATTTTCAGTAGTTTTAGAAAAACCCGTTAAGTTCGGCCTCAGCGTAATGGTTGGTTTTAGCGCGCCAAAGAATTTCTGCGTTTCGGCAGAAAAGATTATTTTTCTCTCTGAAGTTTTTCGAGCGACATAAAAGTTATTTTATCTTGTCGTCTGACTATAACTTTTGAAATATGTAAGCGAATTCATTCTTTTCACCATAATGAACCTTCATAAGCGTCTGAACCTTATGAATCTTGAACTCGGCATAACCGCGAAGATGCCGAAAAAAATATTGATGACTAAATTTAAGAGTAATGTTACTGCTCTTTCTAGCCGTTAACGCTCAGTGCTAAGTGAAAGGTACCGAAAGTGTAAAACACACAAGATATACTTACACATACACACCCAAATATACAAACATACATACATATATGTGTGTATATATATATATATATATATATATATATATATATATATATATATATATATATATATATATATTTCTACATAGACACACGAATACTACAATACGACAATGTAGTGTGGAAGGCGATTAGTGAGTGTGGTATAAAAGGGTGAGACTAAATTTTTTATGGAATGACTGGGCTAGAAATGCCAAGATATGGCAAAGATGTTCAAAGGAATTTGCCATACGAGAAAAGATAGATCATAGCTTTGAGGTGCTTTTGATCACGTAGAGAGAATGGTGGATGATAGGTTGATAAAACGTGCGTATCATTAGGAGGTTCTGGCAAAAAAGGAGAGGTAAAGTGCAAATTACAAGATAGAGATATGAGGGAACGAAAAGCCCTGAATGTTCGGTCGTCCCAAGATTGCAGGCAAGTGCTTGTGGGTTGGATTTATGTTGGGTTCATGCGCCTGCTGAGTAAGTATACGAGGCTGCGGATGCTGTACGCAGGTGATTCATCTTTTATTCATCGCTTAAAAGGGTATATGAGGCAGTGAAAAGCAAGGTAAATGGCGTACTGGGCGGTACACTCACCCACAACCACATTTCTTCACACAAACACAAACACACACACATGTATGTATAAATATATATATGTATATATATATATATATATATATATATATATATATATATATATATATATATATATATATATACTATACACACACACACACATATATATATAGATATATATATATATATATATATATATATAATATATATATATATATATATATATATATATATATATATATATATATATATATATATATATATATATATACACATATACACATTATATATATTGAGAGAGAGAGAGAGAGAGAGAGAGAGAGAGAGAGAGAGAGAGAGAGAGAGAGAGAGAGAGAGAGAGAGAGAGAGAGAGAGTCTGAACGAATGTGATTTACTTTATCCGCTCAGGTACCGGTTACAAGAGATTTTACCAACCCTCCATTCCTAGCACAGAATAAACGCTGGCAACAAAATGATCCAGGACTGCAAGCAAGAATCCGCGTGCCAATTAGTCTTCACTCTCTCTGAAGAGTTCGAAGAACATAAAACGGGATGGAATTCAGTTTCTGGATTCCAGGCATATCGCCTTCAGCGCTTTTTGTTCATTCTTAGAGGATTCAACACAGAAATACAAGCTGGAACAAATGACTTTATATTTGTAACATAGGCATATTCAATGAATTGTCATATGACAAGAGATATTAACTATTTATACAGATTAAGAAACAGACTAAATTATCGTGTAATTCTGAAAGCATAAAACGCACGCACTCTCAAACACAGAGACGCACACGTACAGAAATACACACACATATATACGTATATATATGTATAATATATATACATATATATATATATATATATATATATATATATATATATATATATATATATATATATATATATATATACGTATGTATGTATTCATATATGTATGTATATATATATATATATATATATATACATATTTATATATATATATATATATATATATATATATATATATATATACACACATAAATTTCATTACTTGAGACACATAGGAAGGTGAAAGGAAACATAAAGTGAAGAACTCTCTTTGCACAGTAGTATATCACACTTAACAATGTAAATGAACACTGAAATCTTCTACTGTTGTCTCGATTAACTTTTTATTTGAACAGCTGAAATAGTTTTAAATATGAATAGTGTAAAAAGATGGAAAAGCTGTTCATCAAAAGTTTACCATTCAATCACGCACAGACTAACTAAACCAGATGAAGATTCTCTTTTATATATTTTTTACGATGATATAATTATACAATGAAAGACGAAAGTCACGCACATTTTTTTCAGATGCATGAAAATATTACAGAAAATTAAGTAAAACATTTCATTTACTTACACTAAGCAATAATCAACAACCAAAAGCCTCATAAATGGTTAAGAAATAACGCACATGACGGAAAGCACTTATCAGAGAACTCAGCATGATGACTTTACAAAAGGAAAAGTAAATAAATTTCAGTAAGTAAAAGTTAAAAATCACCATCGGTAAGTTGTAGTTAAATAACCGTCTCCAAATCTCTAAGCTTAGTCTTGACTGCCAGTCATAACTAGCCAGAAAGTACCTTATTCCAAGAACATTCATTTATTTCTCGAAAGAAATCATCAAGAATGCATGTTGGACTGTCGTTTTTAAAAGTCTCTTAGAAAAACTCTACAAAAGCGAGTGAGTGCTATAATTTTATTCGAGAGAGGCTTTAAAATTCTGGGATAATAAACCCCTCACTTACAGGGACAACTGATTAACGTGAAAGTCAAACACCGTACCAATAGAGCAGTTCAGCCAAACTCCGAAATCTCTGACTTCTGAAACTAATCAACGAATTGAAAGCTAAAACCCCGATTCTATCGACTCAGTGCGAACTTGCACATCCAACATGTACAGCTTCGGCTAATGTTCACGATGGACTAGCATGGTAAGAGTAGATACTGAAAATTTTATAAGAATTGGGCGAATAAATAATCTTTCTTTCTTTGATAAAAGAAAAATTGTTCTAAACAGATAATGAAGGACAAAGCAACACTTTTGGGGCAAAGGATACACATCACATAATATGTGACAAACCTCATCAGTGTAGGACTTCTAAATCTGCCTGACGGGATGTATGTGTGTGTGTGTGTGTGTGTGTGTAATTTGTTCCCAGTTCACTCTTGACTTTCTTATGCTCTCCAATATCGGTTTTACATTGCCTTGCTCAATTTATTAGTAGGGGATCCTGTGATAAAATCTTGGGAGGACAGAATGATATGGGTATGATCCATTAAAATCTATTTCTCTTTTAACCTCACGTTGACTTAGGTACCTGGAAGTTACATCACGGTAGTCACAGTCGACTTTGGGAACTGCACATGGCCAACAACCTTATCCCTACATGCCAGCTGAAAATCGAGTGTCCCGATAAATTTGTGGTTAATAGATGCAAGATTCTAAAGACATTATTTTCTATTCCGATAGCGGATATAGAAGTCCTAGACTGGTGAGGTTTGTCACATATTATGTGATGTGTATCCTTGGCCCCAAAAGCGTTGCTTTGTCATTCATTATCTGTTTAGAGTCACTTTTTTTATCAAAGAAAGATTATATATATATATATATATATATATATATATATATATATATATATATATATATATATATATATATATATATAGATAGATATATATATAATTCAAGCACGTGATTTTACTACACAAAGCAAATGCCACAGGAAAAGGAAAATAATAGGCAGAAGTTCAGTTCCAGGTACGTCCACGCTCATTCACGCATCGTCGTAGTACAAAGGAGAGTTTAGTAGAATGACAGAAAAGTACACAACTGAAATAAGAACGCTCAGGTGATTGATTTCCAAGATATAAAAAGGAAAGAGTTAATAATGGTAATCCTGTCACAAACTAAAGCAACATACCTAAACCTAAGAATTATGTAAAGGGTAGCCACATGAAAACTCATAACAGAACTTGTTTAAAACTAAATACTAATGTCAATGCTTATATTTATCAATAACTTACTTATGATGAAAAACCCTCTAGTTAAAAAATCCAAGACTTCATTTTAAATACTAAAAACGTTTGGCTTGATAAAGGAGGATTCAAATGATATCCATTTTAACCGAACCGCTGACTGTCACTATGGACCTTGGTTCACTCCAGTTTACAGAATGATCAAAATCTGTCTTTGATATCTGGCCAGTTTTTACAAAATGCTGAAGTTGTTTGATTCTTATTGCTGGTGATTTTCCCATTTTTATTTCTATGTTTTTCGTCACAGTTTTGCAATTAATATCTTAAAAGCAGCCAGAAACCACAATTGAAGAATTTCTTATTACCTAACCAGTAATAATAAAAATTACCGAAAACCACATCTATTAAAAAAATTATACATATATATATATATATATATATACATATATATATATATATATTATATATATATATATATATTATATATATACATAAATATATATATATATGTATATGTACACATATATATATATATAAGTATATGGATGTATAAATATATAAAAATATAAAATTATATATATATATAATGTAAAAGGCAAGAAATCTGGATTAGCATTGGTAATGGGGGTGAAAAAAAAAAAAGGACAGAGAATGAAAAAGTCAAGTTGTTGAGAAGAGCTTTAACAGCCTCCTAGGCAAGGATTAGAATTTAACGTGTAAGAACCATCTGCAACGGACCTGCTTATTGTGAAAATTAGTAGCGAGAAATGAATTATCAGGATGGAGCTGATGCTGCCGGCCGGAGATTTCGGTCATGCGGAGAGAATGAAGAATGGTAGCGAAAAGAGAGAATAAGTCGGAAATGTTGGGAAAAAGAAGCAGAGGAACACCTAAAAAGTGAATGATGGACGGTAAAAAAGACGAAATGAAAAGGGAAGGGCTTGATATCCTGGAAGCGCAAGTGCGTACAAGATAGCGCTAAATGGCGTAGTGTGTAAGAAAGTTCGATGTGCTGCTGATGTGGCTTCTGTGAAAGAGTATGGGGCAGTTAACACTCAGTATGGGGTATTCATACACCACTCGGCAGTCAAAGTATGGTGCCTTATTGTTTCCGCTGAGTCACTCCTTATTAGGCGAAAACGGTTTGATATTGAAAAAAATAGTTGTTGAATTTAGCATACCGTCTTTAATTTAAAATGTCTGTGTGCCTGTGTGCATGTATGGGGGCCGGGGGATGGGGTGGCCTGAGGAATAGCAATTTAAATAACGTAGTAGAGTGACACTGCCTGACTCATATCTAAATCACCCCATTAGCTTAAAAAAAAGCGACAGAAGAAAGCATTCCGTATTAAAATACATTCTTAAAATTTAGGTCCTCCGAACTCTTAAAATACACCATTATCTTTTTCTCTCTCCTGAACCCGGACTCTATTAACGAAAGTCGCTCACGCACGCAAAAACACACAAAGACAGAAACAATGAATAACTGGCGAAAATACTAAAGCCTTTGTTTCTGAATAAGAAATATTTCAACAAAATAAATATAATAATTATCCCACTGACAATAACTTCTCTAATACAAACATGCGTACTTACACACACACCTACAGTCCGTGTACGTAGGTTAACACAATAAGGCGAGCATCAAAACTGAGCCACCATTAATTTTTTTTTTTTTTTTTTTTTTTTCCTTTCGGTATAGACACGAATTTGTATTTGAGTACGCCCGGTGTGTGCATTTCAAATATAAATATACATGTATGTATGTAAGTATGTATGTATGTATGTATCTATCCTATATATATATATATATATATATATATATATATATATATATATATATATATATATATATATATATATATATATATATATATATATGTCTCTTTATAATGCCACATTTATATTTTAACTCCTGAATCGCTGGAGGTCAGCCAATCGAAACTGACCACGACTGCGCTGGTAGTAACCACAACCGACCGTGTTACCTAATCGCAGACCAAAGTAGCATCTTTCCAGCGCAGATGAGATCGTTATGTCATATCCTCCCCGGACCTTAGCAGGCTGGTAGGTAAGGCAACCAAAGTACACAGACCAACAGGGAAAAATATTCAAGGTTTTTTGCATATTTATAAATACAGATGGAGGTTTCAATTGTGATTTTCTTGGCACGTATAATTGTACGAGAGAGAGAGAGAGAGAGAGAGAGAGAGAGAGAGAGAGAGAGAGAGAGAGAGAGAGATATTTTTGCAGATTATCCACTTTTCCTCACCTATGGCAGCCTGCACATTACATTTTCATAACATCGGAGAAAGAATCTCAAATTTTCATAATTTTTTTTTTCAAATGTTTATTCATATGATCAAACTACAAAAACGCCATAGGCAAAATTTGGGTTTCAATTAACGTCAAATTGACATATTTCACTTGCCAGCATATGTGGATGGAAAGATGTAAAACATAAAGCATTTTCCATTAATCGTTTTAGAGAAGAAAATCCAATGTGGCCGCATGTCACATGGCCTAAGTCATCAACGTTTTCAGAGTTCCTCATTGGAAGGGTTGGTATCGATTCTCCGACCGGCCAATGAAGAATTAGAGAAATTCATCTTTGGTGATAGAAATTCATTTCTCGTTATAATGTGGTTCGGATTTCACAATAAGCTGTAGGTCCCGTTGCTAGGTAACCAGTTGGTTCTTGGCCGCGTAAAAGAAATCTAAACCTTCGGGCCAGCCCTCTCTAGGAGAGCTGTTAATCAGCTCAGTGGTCTGGTTAAACTAAGGCATACTTATCAACGTTTTCAAAGGATAAATTTCAGGTATACAGTAAAGCAATGCAGGGTTCCATCACCCAACCGTTTTTACTCTGTTGCCAAAGATCGTTGAATATCATAATTATAATAACTCTACAGAACCAAACAAACACATTAAGGCTACCTGAAGCCCTAATGGCATTAATAACATTCATAGTGATTATGCATCCTACATCAAGCCCTGTTCCCTGGGGAGAAATTACGATGGAAAATGGCATCCTGAATTTTCGTGCTACAACAGTCATTCCTAAAGCTCTCGTAAGACTTCAAGACTTCTCAGAGATCTAATGTGGATATCGTGTTACCCTTTATGCAACTTCGCTCCTCTGCGATTACACCCTCAGAGCGTCTTGCATTCTTCCTGTTTATTAAGCGAGTCCGTTGTCATTTACATAGAATGCGAATATGACATTATTTTATTTTATCTACAGGAATAATATTCTGCAAACCTTCCCAAATTACCTTTCATTTACTTAAGCAGACTATTACTGCATTATTTTTTACTCTGGCGTTATGTTTTAATTTAAAAGTAACGTTCTCAAATTTAACATTTTCGGTTATTTAATATAACTAAAAATTACACTGTTCTTGAAAGAGCTGCAAATTGCTTTAGTTTACTATTCAAAACTACGCAACTGTTTATACACATACATACATACATACACACAGATATATATATATATATATATATATTTATATATATATATATATATATATATATATATATATATATATATATATATATATATAATATAAATGGTGAGAGAATGTAAGTAGTAGATTCTTATAAGTATTAGAAGATGAATATGTAGATGAAGGTAAGATAACAGAAGAGGAGTCACAGAATTCTAAAGTGGATGCTAAAGTATTTAGAAACACAGAGCGTCAATACCTTGGAGAGGAAATTTCCCAGCCGAGCGTGTAACCTCGGGAGGACACAGTCCTATGGTGCAGAGGTAAAACACTAAGGCTGCATTTTTTTTCCTCTAGTTTAATTATTAAAAGAATGTTATTTCATTAGTTTAATCATTTTTGTACAGCATATTCCAAAATATTGCTCTCAAGTGTACTGTAGTTGAAGTAAAGAATTTTGCATAGTTTCTGTATGCATCTAAAATATTAGAAAGCGTCTTATAAACAAGCCTATAACAGAAAAGGCTAGCAGAGTAATTTTTTTTTTCACTGTGGCTTTGGAACGACACTTGGGATTTACTGAATAAGGAACGCCATGAGAGTGTAATTTTGACATATCTGGAATACAATTGTACCTTTAAAGAAGGATAAAACAATAACAATACCTGTCGAATCAATAGGCATAGGTCTAGCGCTTGCTTGGTAGATTCTTTCCCATGTTGTTACCGTTCTTATCGGATATTTTTTCCTTAACATAATGATTCGATAACTTTTGCCATATAGAAATCATATTTACTTATTCGAAATAAGTCGTACTTATAGAAAGGTTTAAATGAAATCGCACCTTTCGAAATAAATAGTTTGAAGAGAGCTTTAGCACAGGCTACCGGACTTCGTTTCCTTGCTGTCATCAATCTGTGAGACATCGTCTGACGAAACTTCAATTTAACTAGCATTTGTTGCACATATAAGAGATACAGCTATTTTTACTTTGAATAGAATATCAGAAGTTGTGTGACATGACGTTCCAGAATTTCGTTGAGAAACCACGTTTGGTGATATGAATTTTGTTAAACAACTCCAACACTGCCTCAGCATGTTTAAAACTGAAAAATTGATGGTAGCCTACTGACAGTATTGTACAGGCCTTAATGGTGCAGAGAATTCTTAATGACTGACAAAATACAGGTGTCTTTATGCGTCACAGTAACCGGTTTAAAAGACGAGACTCGTTGACACAACTAGTGTAGTACCTATAGGACTACTTAGTGCACAGCATTTTAATAACGATCAAGATCTTTCTTACTCTACGTTATGGGGAATATAAAATAAAAATGATGTCCTGATGTCAAACCTTAAATTGCCACTACATTTATGCGCCACAATGAAATGATGAAAATATAAGATATGTCAACAGAGAAAACTGATCTATTGCTAATGAAACATATAGCTGACTAGCACAAAATATAATGTAAATAAATTTCATTATGCTTTGTTTACCTGTGAAATGTTATTCAATTTTCCCTTGAAGAATTCCTGTGCCTATTTTGGTAATCATAAGCTGCGCGTTGTACTATTATATAGATAATGAATCAGAAAAATTGAAATCGCACTAGCTCCCTGTTCAATTTGCACGGTTCCCAGGTTTATGAAGATGGCCGCAAGGCTCCTGCAGCGCCGCCCTAGCGGAAGAACACCGAACTACGTAGTACTAGGATACAGATAACACTTCCAGATATTGACCCTCTATGTCTCGAAACCAAGGACTGCATGTGTGAAGGAACTGCTGAACTAACTTTCGTATATAGATAAGAAGGGAACTGTGAATGTCGAATGCTAATGAAGCTTGTAAAAATGAGTTGTTTATGTAGTGTTAGTGGTATAAAAAGAAGAGAAAGGGTGAGACATTTAGAGATATGCACAATGACTAGCAAGAAGGGTAGTATACGTGAAAGGATGGATCAGTGTTTAGAGATAGCTCGGTCATGTGTGAACAATGGATGAGGACAGGTTGGTGAGAAGGCTATAAAATTCGAAAGTGTTTGTACTAAGGAGAAGAAAAAGACATAGGAAAGGACATATTCGTAAAGAAAGAGGTACTGAAAAGGAAGAGACTCAACATCTAAGCCCTAATAGACTTCTTGCAAGAGGTGAATGGCTCATTGTGTGCGGGTGACCCATTGCTGGTTTATACACCCAATTTGTACTGTAAGTGTATGAAGCGGCTGGTTTTTTGTAGGTTTTCGTCACATGGGGTTCATCTCTAATTCACCTGGTAAAGCGTAATTGTGGCAGTGACCAATATCTTCTATTTCCTCGGGAGACCACTCACAGCTAGAGGAAACGATCTAAGATTGAAAGAAAAATATACATATGTGGGTGTGTGCTCACGTATATATGTATTCAGCAGACCCCTAAACTCTAGCCCATTTCGGTAAATACATAATTATCATCAAGTTATCAGCTAACTGGTTGACGGGCGACAGGAAGAGCATTGCCAGTGATATGGATTTGGTGAACCGGCATAAATTAACGGTTCAAATGCAGCAATGCGATAATTCTATGCATAAATGCATGGATCTTTGAATTCCAATACACATGCACCAACATAATGAGCTTACCTCATGAATAGGAACGACCATGATGGGATGCAGGGAGAGGGAAATATCGCTCCTGCTTCTACAGAAGACATGAAAAGGATATTGAGGTGTTCAGTTAACTTATTTGTAATTATTCATGAAGCATAGATACGCGCTCAATGACGCTCTTTTCTGTCTTAAATTGTGGACTGTTTCTTTTCTCAGTGATCTTAATGCTTCTCATCCTTCTAGATTCATTTTATAATCCTCGGTCTTTCCTTTGCTTATACTGTGCTTCTTATCACACTAAATAAAATCATAACGGGAAACTTTTGAATTTCCATTTCATTACGCAAATGAGATAAAAAATTAAAGTTAAGCCAAATTCCCTATAATACACACAAGTAATATGAGAGAGAGAGAGAGAGAGAGAGAGAGAGAGAGAGAGAGAGAGAGAGAGAGAGAGAGAGAGAGAGAATGGGAAATCGGTTCCTTCATTATTAGTAAATGTTTTTCCGTTAATAGGCGGGCATTGTTTCTAAAGCTTTGCACTTAGGTTTGTCGGGTGTTACCAATATCCCTTAGAGCTTCCAAGAGTTGGAAAACAAGTTAGTAACACGTTTATAACTTTTTTCATTTCGTTATTCGTATGTTGACACATAGCTTAAAGCTCTTAATTCCATTAACTATATATTCTCTCGTTTAATAACAGTCGGTCTACATACAAAAAAGAAAAAAAAACTTTAATTCCATATTCCATACACTTCTACCTCTATAAACACAGCAGCCTGAAAGAGGAGCAGAATCAAGATAAAAACAATGAGAAGAGTGGACGTGATGGCATAGGAAAGGAATGGAGAAGAAGCAGACGAAAAGGAAAACAGGTGACATATAGCGAACACTGAGGAGGAGGAGGAGGAGGAGGAGAGGAGGAGGAGGAGGAGGAGGAGGAGGAGGAGGAGGAGGAGGAAAACCTCAAGGCACCATGAACAGAGTTTAATTTAATGGCAAAAAGGACCTTTGGCATTCATATGACCTCCTTCAGGACTCCTGCTGGGGATCCTCAGTGAAGGAGGAGCGTCCTTGAATACCGAAGTAGGAGGCTCTAGGCTTTGTGCTCATGCTTTCAACGCCTCTTTCCTATGGAGATTTATGTATAAAATATACTGAGGGAGGCGACGAAGACTTTGAAATGCAACGAATCAAAAATTAATTTTTCATTCTCTTTCTTCATAAAAAAAAAAAACTTACGCAGTGTTGTTGCAAGGTGTATTCGAAGGGTAAGACTGAGGAAGGGTAGCAGGAAGGGAAAAAGGCAAGAAGAGGGTGAAAAACAGAGATTTTTATCTCATCTGCAGCTGATTTGAATTCCAATTACTTTTTCAGGATATTCAGAGAGAGAGAGAGAGAGAGAGAAGTGTTTTGGACTCATACACATTTTGTCAAAATTTTGATGCTTTAATAAGACCTGGCTTAATGGGAGATCGGTTCCTTCTTGATTAGCGAATGTTTTTCCATTAGTAAGAGGGCGCTTTCTCAAGCTTTGCGGTTGGTTTTTCGGGCAAAACCAACACCTCTTAGAACTTCCATGTGCTGAAAATCACGTTACAATAATTAAAATTATCTTGTTTACATCTTCCCCTTTGCATCTCCTTTTTTCCGTTTCTTTATTCGTATGTTGATATATGGCTTAATGCTCTTAATCCCTTTCACTATATATTACTTCGTTAAAAAGAAAACTGTGAAGGACTTTACTTCCCTATACTTCTCCCTTTATAAACAATACAAACTGATAAAGGGACAAATCAAGATAAAAAAAAAGAAAGAAGAAGAGAGTAGGCGTGAAGGCACAGTAAGAACAAGAAGGAATAAAAGACAAAAAAAAAGAAAGACATATAGCGAACACAGAAAGGAAGTGATGCAAAACCTCAAGGCATCAAGAACGAAGCTGAATTTAATGGCAGAGCGACCTTTGGCATTCAAAGGACCTCCTTCAGGACTTCTCTCGGAGATCCTCAGTGAAGGAGGGGCGTCCTTGAATACCAAAATAGGGGGCTCTGTTCTTTGTCCTCATGATTTCAACGCCTCTTCCATATGGAGATTGATGTGCAATATACTGAGGAAAGCGACGAAGTTACATTAGGGGTGTCTATGACGACTTTGAATGCAGTGAATAATAACCTTAATTTTCTATTCTCTTTTTTGTTGAAAGAAAGCTTTGTGCAAAGTTATCACAAGCTGCACTCATGGGTAAGGCTGAGACAGGGTAAGAGCAAGACACAAGGGGAAGGTTAAAGGACGATATTTTCATCCCATATGTAGTTGACCTAAATCATAGGTATTTTTCTCTCAGAAAACTCAGACGCCAGACAGAGAGAGAGAGAGAGAGAGAGAGAGAGAGAGAGAGAGAGAGAGAGAGAGAGAGAGAGAGAGAGACGAGCATTGAATTAGTTATCTGTAACAAAGATAAATACATGCTTGTGACTGATAAACAGAGAAAGACTACATCTCGAAATAGTTACTTATGTGAATGCCTGAGAGAGAGAGAGAGAGAGAGAGAGAGAGAGAATAACCATCCTTTCGTGAAGTGTTTTGGCCTCAAAGGCTGCTTACGAATTTGATGTAAATGCAAGGGAGATTGATTTATTCTTTACGAGCCACATCGCTGCTTCCAAAGCTTTGGGGGTTGCCGTGGGTTGTCAATCTGCTTACAGCCTTCTATTTAAGAAAACAACTTGGTTCAGGCAATGTTTCTTCGATGTTTAGAAATGAATTTGGTCTCACTGTATTTTTTTTACTTTTATTCTGATTCTGCTTTTGTGTGCTGCTATGTATTATACGTTAATAGGCTTTACTTCTTTTACAATCAATAAAGGTCAATTTGCATCCAGTTGCATATATTTCCATAGACAACAATTTTCTATAGAGCATATCATGACGTACTCTCACTATTTAATCAGTATTTCCCACAATCCTACGCTTAACTGAGGATGTGGACGAGGCGAAGAAGGATAAAAGTAGAAAGAGTCAGGAAAGGTGGTACTGGAGGAAGGGGGAAGAAGAAAATAAGAATTTAATGAATGAGTAAGAGACCCAAAGCAGCGTCAAACAAGTCAGGCGAGAAAACATTAAAGGTAGAAGCATCTTTGGCGTCTAAAGGACTCCTTTTCTGTTGAGGATCATCAATGAAGAAGGAGCCCCCTTTCATGCCGATTCAGGAGGCGCTTGTTTCAGTCCTCAGGCCTTCCAACGCCTCTTCCTTATGGAAATGTGTGTACGATATACTCAGCGAGGTAAGCAAAGGGCCAGTATGGTTGCCCCTCATGACTCTGAAACGCAATCCGGTTTTTTTTTAGAGAGGAAAAATTACATAAGACTTTTTCAAGATTTGTCCGTTGGTTAACGTTGAAAAGGTGAAGAGAGAGAGAGAGAGACAGACAGACAGACAGAGAGAGAGAGACAGAGAGAGAGAGAGAGAGATCCACACAGATGCTGTTGACTTTAATCCCAATTATTTTTTTTGAGATTAAGCAGCATTTAGCAGTTGAGAGAGAGAGAGAGAGAGAGAGAGAGAGAGAGAGAGAGAGAGAGAGAGAGAGAGAGAGAGAGAGAGAGAGAAGTAACATCTGAAAATGAGCACCTTGAGCTAATAAGTGAGCGAGAGAGCGTTTGTGATATATACACAAACAATCACCTCAAAAAAGCGGACACGAAGATGACGTAAATGATATTCTTCCCTTTCATGACAACAGAGGTTGTGACTGTCGAATGTTCTTGGCACCGAAATGAAGCAAATGGCACAGACATTTTTGACACTGAGGAGCAATTGGGAATCATGAGGGCGGAAAAAGCCAAAAAGGCGGAAATGCTCATCAAGAGCAAGGGCGAAGGAAGTTCTCGGAACGAAAAGAGATGAAAAAGACGCGAAAATAAAAATAAAAGAGAGGAAAAAATATCGTGCTCTCAGTATCTCTCGCGTTTCGCCCGATGGGCTGAGAGGGAGAGGCCTTACAAACTCCTACTTAGAAACTTTTATTTTCCTCTTCTTTCGGCCCTGATTTCTTCCCTCCCTAGAGGGAGGAAAAGCGAAGAGAGATATAACTCGAACATCAAAGAGACTAATTGCCAAATTCTCCCGATAAATATTTGGATTAGCCCAAACGGAATAAAAAATGAAAGGGATTCAAAGATAAAAATTCAAAGCCAATTAAAATCTTTACCAACGATTTCCAGATCTTTGGGCGGCTATTGTGAATGATTTATACGAAGGTCAATGGCTCCTTTTTCATTTGTTTTATTTGGTATGGCCTTCTCGCAAAGGCTTCCACTCCCTCTCTCTCTCTCTCTCTCTCTCTCTCTCTCTCTCTCTCTCTCTCTCTCTCTCTCTCTCTCTCTCTCTCTCTCTCTTTCTCGTCTCACGCGTGTCATATGATAGAGCCATCCACAATACATCAGTCTATGAATACTGCCTTTTACAAAACAATAAAATTGAAACAAAATAACTTGTAGTAAACCATGACTTATAAAATATTTTACTTTAACTTTCGTTTAGGCATATGAAAATAGTAAAACTTTAGCTGAAGTTCATAATTCTAACTCATATGTATTATGAGTAGTTTCTACTTAATTAATTCTTTCTTGTCCGTACTTTTCACGAAATTTCTTAAATTCCCAAAATAAAAAACCTCCCGTAGATGCCATACAAAGAACTTCTATAGCCTAAGCAAACAGCGAGAACACACACATTACTGAGAAGAAAAGTTCATTTACAAGTTTTAAGCAAACACCCCATAGGTCGGAAGAGAAAAATAACCATTAATTCTCTCTCTCTCTCTCTCTCTCTCTCTCTCTCTCTCTCTCTCTCTCTCTCTCTCTCTCTCTCGTTGAAGAAAACTGTAGTCCCCAAACAATCTAAAACCATTCAATGAAGACTCAGAGACCCAGCCAGGTAACTGATGTTTATTTTAATTTATTTTAAAATATTAACACTAAAAAAAATTAATTATCGTAAGTGATTTCATACAAAAGACTTAAAATAAATCATACACATCCAAATGCTATCTTATAAATGACAAAGCTTTCAACTGAGATTTAATGCCATCCTAACTTGTGGGCTGTTCTACAATTTAACCACAGAAATAATGAGAAACCTCTCTGCAACTTCATCGTGCGTTATCCTTTATTTTTTCACAGTACATTTTCAGGTTATTGTTGTGTTTTGAAAAAGCTGAGCGAAAGAATGCCTCTTTAGGGGATTCACTTTATTCCTGGAAGTTATTTCAGTTAGAGGGCAAAGAGACATTCGTGGAGAGACTTAAATGGAGGGACGAAAGTCTATAACCTCCACACCATATTATTTACATATATTTATGGTTTTTTGCGTAAATTATTAAAAAAAAAATATTTAACCATATTGTCTAGTTGAGCAGATGATTATCAGAGGAAGGCAAGATGTGACATTTCATGGTTTCTCGTATAACTTAGGTCAGGCAGCAGTGATGTCTAATGTTTGTATATTTGCTATCATTATTTCTTCCCACAGTGGTTATTTCCTTTAATTTCCCAGTCTCAGCAATTTGTAACCTGTAATGTATGTGGCGGGATGACCATTTCGAAATAACTCTCCGTAGTTGCACCTGTGGAGAACTACATTTCCCTTGGCTACTTTTTCTTCTTCCAAATGAAATTATTGTTTCCCAATACACATAAACTATACCTCCTGACACAATATATCTGGGTTTCCTTTTTACGTTTTCTATTTTCCTATTTTTTTTTCTATAAGAAACTGCCGTCTTCCGGACCACACAGCCGACACTGTCTTTAAATTAGCCACCTAGCTTAAACGCCATTGTCTCACTTGTAAATAATTTGAACTGAGATTTTTTTTAGAAGAATATAAGCAAGATAAAAAGTTAAACCCAGGATCCATAAAAATTACGAAAATTCAACTGATAATATAAGTGCTAAAAACTCTGTTCTTATTTCGTCTAACTCTATATTATATCATCCTTTTTTATATTAATTCGAAAGCATGAAAAACCTCTGAATGAAAAAAAACTGTCAACTTCCGGGAAAAATATAATTTACAGCTCGCTTGTGAAATGTTTCAAATTATACTCAACTCGTGCCCTTGTTTTTCTGAAGCTGTTCGTCATCAAAATGATTGTCATATTTAATTACCACTGTCTAGCTCTATGCAATGTAATGTGTGCAGAAGCGATTAGAAAAAGTAATCTCATATCCATACGTAGATAATGCTTGAATTTTTTTTATTTATTCATCCATGTATTTCTGTCAAGAAAAAACATACACAACATATACAGAGAGAGAGAGAGAGAGAGAGAGAGAGAGAGAGAGAGAGAGAGAGAGAGAGATGTCTTCCATCAAGAGGCTTTAAGTCCCAGAAACCGGATTACGTCACCTGAAAAGGTTTCAAGAAGGGATATCTCCCTCTCTCTCAAATTCTGCGAACTCGTGAATTGGCGGTGAAAATTTTCAGAATTCAACTTGAAATCTGACGATGTTTATGTTTGACACCAGAAATATATCTTTCCAAATACTGATATAAGCAGTGCTCTGTTCACCTGCGTTAGGTTAGTGAATTTCTCTCGGTCTGCTGTCCACCAGTCCATTCACCTTTAAATGGGTAATAGTGTCTGCTGAAATTAAGAAGAAAGGCTGTATCCCTCTGAGGCACCCACTCCAAAGGGTGGGGTGAGAAAATCTTTTGGAGATAGATATATATATATAATATCCAAAAGACTTTTCCCCCCTTTGGAGTAGGTGGCGCTAGAAGGAGATATATATATATATATATATATATATATATATATATATATATATATATATATATATATATATATATATATATATATATATATATATATATATATATATATATATATATATATATATATATATACAGTATATACACATATATCAGTAATGAAAAAATGAAGAAATTTGTACACATTCAAATGGAAAAAGAGAAATTTGGTATGTGGCTTACACAGACTTTGAAAAACTCGATATATATATATATATATATATATATATATATATATATATATATATATATATATATATATATATATATATATATATATACATATATATATAGACAGATGTTGAGAACAATTAAATAAAAAAGATTTTATAGCTCCAGCAAATCGTATTACAACACGAAGACAGAATAATAAAAGTGTCTGAAAGTGTTTCCAAGATACGTTAGTCGAGATTAAATAAGCGGAAGAGCTACGTTCATTATGAGGGCAGATGAAAACCATAAAGCTGAACAATGACTGTTGATATGAATGACGGAAGAATGTATGTTGAGTCGTAAAAGGTATTTGAGAGTAAATATAGGGACTAATAAGTGCTTCCACTCGCTGAAATGAGAATTCCTTGAAACGACTGACATAATTCCTTGACTTTCCTTGAATTTCCTCGACAGTCATTTCATTTTCCGTAATTTCTTCCTTGATTAATTTCAGCCATTTATATTACGAAAAAAATATAGCAGCACGGAATGCTAACAAATTTCGAACGTTTATTTCGAGAGATGAAATTTCGCAAAACAGCAGGACATGAGGAAACCTTATTCAGGATATTTATTCTAAGAGATGGTAATATAAACCTTCCCTTGATTAATTTCAGAAAAATAACAGGAAAAAGCAACATGAAATTACTCCTTTCAGTACAGCTATTCTCTGAAGTGATATAAGGCTTTCCTTGTTTCATTTCCGGAAAACAGATGAAAAAGTAAAATTTAATCATTCCTTTTTTTTCGTTTTACACTGCATGCCTTGCATAATGTCTCAGCTTTCCCAGTTACTATCTCTTTCTGCAACCATGATTTGAAGGCAGGATTTGTTACTCAAGCGTCTAAAAACCTTAGCTCAAATTTCATTCATTTCTTCCTAACGGGTTGTACTTTACCATACTGCTTTTTATTCGTTATCATGATCACTCACTATTACTGGACTTATTTGCTGACACGTGAAAAAGAACCGTCATAAATTCTCCACCCCATTACCAGACAATATTATGATATTCAGTTCGATCATGACAATGCACATGAATAATAATTTGAATCATATAGCTGATAATACGGTTAAAATTAGCCAAAAGACTCAAATTATATCATTAGTAATCATATAGTTGATAATACGGCTAAAATTAGCCAGAAGATTCAAATTATATCATTAGTAAGCATACAGTTGATAACATGGCTAAAATTAGCCAAAAGATTCAAATTATAACATTGGTAATCATATAGCTGATAATAAGGCTAAAATTAGCCAAAAGATTCAAATTACATCATTGGTAAGCATATAGCTGACAAACGGCTAAAATTAGCCAAAAGATTCAAATTATCATTAGTAATCATACAGTTGATAACGTGGCTAAAATTAGCCAAAAGATTCGAATTACATCATTAGCAAGCATATAGTTGATAACATGTCTAAAATTAGACAAAAGATTCACATTTTATCATTAGTAAGCATATAGTTGATAACATGGCTAAATTTGCCAAAAGATTCAAATTATATCAATAGTAAGCATACAGTAGATAACATGGCTAAAATTAAGAAAAAGATTCGAATCTTATCCATAGTAAGCATGGGTGCTTTACTGTGTCAGTGACCACTTGGGAGAGAGATTGGAGAATTTACCTGTAAGTAATGCCAAAACCTTATTTTTCCCGAACGAAGCAAAGACTAACTTGGTAACAGTCACTAGATAAATGGAGCCCAAGGCTTTTTGTTTGTGGTGACAGTATTGAAAATGTACCAGCTTAGATTTAAGACCCTCAACAGCACGTCGCGTGCGTGTGGTCATGGGTGACCGGGACGGAACAAATATCATACAGGTAGGCATGTAATGAAATAGGCACTACAGACTACACCTGTGTGATGAGTTGAAACCCAGTCATATATTAATAACAGAGAACTTACCGTCTTTTTTATTTTAAAGGTATAATCTATCCGGTCATATATAATATTTGACATTCTCCAATGCATAATCTATATTTTAGTTCAAGATTACGCGAAAATTTTTATGAAATTTATATTTTCATGAATATTTGCGGAACGTATCAAAATTACCTGACAATTCCTGGAGTAAAATAAAGTCATTGAAAATTCTTTGATTCATCGAATTCCTTGAGATTTTCCTTGACGACTCTAAAGTTCCTTGAATCAAGGAAGATTCCTTGATTCAAGGTAACATAAGTAAGGCAGCAGAGTACGTGGAATAAATAAAGATTGAGAGGTGGCTTAAAAATGCCTGTGGAACCCAAGGTTGGAATTTATGACGGATTCTTGAGGCAACTTTCCTTTATGGAAGTAAAGTTCAAATGCTGAAAATGAAAGAAATGAAAGTAAAATGGTTAAAAATGCCGAGATGATACATAAAAGTGGTAAAACGGTTAGCGTAGGTGAATGGCTGATCTTGAGATGACTTCGTCACGTGGAAAGAATAGAGGCTAATATGTTAGTGAAAAGAGTGTATAATTCTGAAATATTAGTAGGATTAAAGGAAGACCCGCTAAGCTGTGGAGAGACAGCATCAAAGAATTAGAAAAGCAGGACTTTAACATTCAGGAAGGATGAAAGTATGAGCAAGAGAAGGGTAACTGGTGCAGGAGTTTGTAGGGTGTTTAATGTTTTGCTGATGAGTTTTCTGTGTTAGTGTTTGAAGTGACCAGTGTTGTGAAACATGGTTACAAGTTCAGCGTAGGTGAAGAGATGGATTGGTGTATTTTGTTATGATTCGGCAATGTGGAAAGAATAGATAATGATAGATTGTTGAGAGTAGCTTTGGGAAAATGAAGGAAGGATTGGGTAGATGGTATGAAAGAAGTACTCGATAGGAAGGGCCTCTTTATCCAGGAAGCGTGAGAGAACGCCACGCATAAGGGTGAATGAGTACTTGTGTGTAGAGGTGTCTGACGAACTGTTAATGAGCATTGAGTGTGGCGTTATGAATGACTGATGCTGCGAAAGTTTTACTGCACGGGGAATACATCCTAAATTCTGCACTTAAAGTAGGAAAGTGGCGGTGACCATTGTGTTTCCCAGTTCGGAAATAGGACTTGTTAAAAAACATAAAATATATATGTGTATATATATATACACATATATATACATACTTACACACACACACACACACACACACACACACACACATATATATATATATATATATATATATATATATATATATATATATATATATATATATATACATACATGCACATGGCAAAAAATAAATTACATTTTTACACATGCATTCATATGTAATGTGCATGCACCCATGCATAATGAGAATTATGCAAAAAAGGGACTTTGACGCGCCTTCTGTACAATTTCTGTATCCTGATAATAACCCAAACTTATGTGCAATTTCTATGTCTGTCAGTTACTCGCCATCAAGTACTCATTTCCTCTCTCTCTCTCTCTCTCTTCTCTTTCTTTCTTTCTTCTTCTTCTTTTCTCTCTCTCTCATAATCATGTTAGCCATCAATATTATCACACCGCAATTCATTCCTCTTCAATACATAACTCATGTCAATACCTTTCTTTTTTATCTAGGGATTATCAATTACACCATTTTTTTTATTCATAGAACTACGGTCGTTTCACTTGTCTTGAAATCAAGTGGGTTGCACAAGTCCTGTTTTCGCTACAAATCCGCCAGCTTTACTTCAAGTATTGTTTGCCCAGGTTGTCTTTGTGGCACTGCAGAACATCTTAAGTAACAGTCGTATGCAGTTAATGAATGTTCATAAAGTAAAAAAAGTAAATTCGAAATATTTCTTAACCTATCGCTACAGCAGATATATCATAAGGTTACTTTTAACACTATACTCTTCCAGTTGCTCACGAATTTTACTGTAACAGTGACAAAACTGCTAATAAAACAGGTGTAATTCGATAATAATTTTAGGCCTTTTTTCCAGCAGCAGTGGTTTACAAATCCAAGTTTTAGGCAACGCTAAAAAAAAGTTATCACAAAGCAAAAAAGAAACAGAAAATAAAATAAAAAATTTTTTTGAGTCATATGAATAATAAAAAAGTACAAAAAATAAATATTTATGATAGCTTCATTCTATTGAGCAAAAAAAATAAAGGCCAGGCTGCTATTCCTGAAAATGGTATATTGTTCCCCTTTTCTCCCTGAATTCCACAAACAATAACCAGATAACACCATTCCGAAAGGAGCACCTGGTCCGGCACATAAAAACTCTATCAAATTACTGCTTATCTGATCTGTCTAGCACAACTGGAATAACGCCCCTTCCCACTTCATTGCCATGGAAGAGAAAGAGAGAGAGAATGGAATGATAATCATTTGAAGACTGATGGAAAAAACCAGAAAAGAATTTTAAATTTACGTACAATTGTGGAGTCGTATTTCGTATTTATGTGAGTGACAGCTCCGTGAAATGTTTCTTTTGGTAGATCACAGAGAGAGAGAGAGAGAGAGAGAGAGAGAGAGAGAGAGAGAGAGAGAGAGAGAGAGAGAGAGAGAGAGAATGATATTACTTTCGAAAACCATGTGGATAGTACAGATAACATACCCACACACACACACACACACAGAGAGAGAGAGAGAGAGAGAGAGAGAGAGAGAGAGAGAGAGAGAGAGAGAGAGAAAAGCGCTTATTTCGAAAACGATATAACCTTAAATATCGTTGAAAGAGTTTCCAAAAACTGCATTTACAATTGTGCATAAATACAGCCTATTTGTACCAAAAGCACTTTATATTAACACAGTAGCATTGGTCCTATTACATTAACCAATCTTCTAGAAATATTCATTTCAGTCTCAAACAATTAGCTATAACGATAGGGAAAGACTTTATTACAACCCATTCAAATTCGTTTGCTCCATTGGTTTGACAATCATGAGCTCATCATACGAAAGGACATTTTTTCCCCGCTTCCAACCAAACAGAACATTACGTATTACCCTTTCATACCTGTGTAATCCCTCATGAAGAAAATGCTGCTGCACTGTATGTACCTTTCCCTCCGAACTTGTTCCAGAAAAGGAGACATCAATGGCCTTAATATGCATCTCATAAATATGACCTTCTCTTGACTTAGATTAAGCAAGCGGAGGATGGCAGTTTCTATCTCACTCGACTCGAGAACCACTATGAAAGGGTGGTCACTGTGATAGAGGCAATTATCAGTTACCATAATTACATATGAGGTATAATTAACCCAGGCATTAGAATTATTATTAGCCCCCTGCATTAGATATTCATTTACCACCATGCAATGATGATTTTCCACTTTGCCGTTATTGGTAAGGGAATACCAAACGTGAATTATCTAAAACCTCAGAACTGAATTAGAATATCTATTCTTTTTTTTTCTGACCATCGATGTTAACGATGATATGTGAATCTGAAAAAGGAATGTTTTTCCGGGTAACATTTCCGATATTTTTAGGTCATAAAAAGGAAAAGGAATATTTTAAAAAATGTTAAAATGCGCAAAACTAGTCAAGAAAGGCGTACATAAAAGACTGATATAAATAAACCAGGTAAAAAAAGCCACACGGCTAATGACAATATAAGTATAAGTATATACTTACAAACACACACACACACACATATTGTGTATATATACACACACACACACACACACACACACACACACACATATATATATATATATATATATATATATATATATATATATATATATATATATATATATATATATATATATATTTTTAGAGTGGTGTGTTGTGGATACACTTTCATACAAAAAACTACACTTTAGATACCTATAACAACACCATCACAAATTCATTGCTATTCATCTGCATCTTGCACTTCATGGAAATTACGGTCCTTCCTTTCAAATACTTTCACATTCCATATAACCAATACTTCCTGGATCTGCGTCTCTTCCTTCATCCCAACGCTTCCTAATTATACAGTACATTTCTTTAACATATCGTCATCCATTTTTTCTACATGACCCAACCATGTCATAACAATGAATATGATCAGAAGGGTCAAAGCAAATTTGCCTGCTACAACAGAGTAAGCTGTACTACCTGGACACTGCTGCCCCAGGATGTGCAATGATTTGCATTCTAATGCAACCTATCCCAAGGCGGAGAAGCGACCAGTCAAGGGTTGTGAACCCCCTGGGGAGAATGCGCTACATAAATGGCGAACAAGACTCTCTCCTTCTTGAGGACAACAGCGCCTGTATATGTAAGGTTAATCCATTTACCGAGTACTGCCCTAGGCAGAGGTAGCGAAGCGTAAAACTTCGATATTGCAGGTCTGGGAAGTGCCGAAGCTTTAGTGTAGACAAAATGTTCCCCAGGGCAGAGGAGCCCCGAATGAAGGGTTGGGGATCTTTCTCAATACGAAATACTGATAAAATGCCAGATGAGCATCCTTGACGGCGCCTAAGGCAACTATGCTTTCACTCCTGTGGAATTCTGGGAAAGGATAATACTAGCATTCCTGCTGCTTCTCAGTAGTGCGAGTCTCCATTTTGCTGAGACCACTGGCTCTGGGATTTGTAGCCCATACTTAAAATAATTTTTGAATAATGCAGAAAAGCATATGCATAAACACATACATACATACATCTGTGTGTACTGTATGTGTGTGTGTGCATGTGTGTGTGAAAATGTCGCAGTTATACAATTCATGCTTCTTAACTTTTCCATAACAATATTTTTGGACGTTTTTTCACATACCTCATTAAAAATCCGAAATATAAACAAATGAAGGATTACACTTTTCTTTGAGCACCAACCCCAGCTCAAAGTGCCATTGTGTTCAGAGTTTACTTATTATGCTGACCAAATGTGTAGCAATTGAACCATCAGGACATGTCTGTTTAAGCCAGGTATACACACACACACACACACACACACACACACACACACATATATATATATATATATATATATATATATATATATATATATATATATATATATATATATAATATATATATACGAGTATATATACATATGTATATATACCTGTACATATATATTTGTGAGTGTGTGGGTACTGTACATGTATATACCTGGCTTAAACAGACATATGTCCTGAGGGTTCATTTGCTACGCCTTTGGTCAGCATAATAAGTAAACTGAACACAATGGCACTTTGAGCTGGGGTTGGTGCACAAAGAAAAGTGCAATCCTTCATTTCGGATTTTTAATGCGTTACATGAAAAAACGTCCAATAATATTGTTATGGAAAAGTTACGAAGCATTAATTATATAATTGCGGCATTTCCACACGCACACACACAGACACGCACACACACATACATATATATGTATAATGTATATATATACATACCCTACTGGCCACTTTTTACCAGATACGTATATAAATTTAATAACCACAATGCCCTCTTAACGTCCCAAGTGTCAAGAAATCGAGAAGTTAAGCGGGCACTGTGGTTATTAAAATTAAACACACAAACATATATACACACACGCACGCACACACACACACACACACACACACACACACACACACACACACACACACATATATATATATATATATATATATATATATATATATATATATATATATATATATATAGTTGTAGAAGTGGCTACCGTTGTGAAGCCTGTTACATAAGAATCATCATACATTTAGCAGTTAAATTGAGAAATGGAAGTGAGTGCTCTTTAGCTTTTCCGTAGAGATTCCCCTATTAGGGATAATGATTTACCGCTGAAAAAATATGTGTGTGTGTGTGTGTGTGTGTGTGAACGCTAGCATGCGCAGCTTCCTAATTAAATATTCTATGGCATCACGCTCACGGATTTAGAAAAGCAAGCGGCTTAAAGATGAAGGCTTCAGCGCGTGAAACCATTAATCATCTTATTACTATTTAATCGTCTAGGTGGCATATAGAGCTCGCTGACGAAAGGCTCATCTCCTTTCTATCGGCTGATAAAAAATAAGGAGATGAGTTCATTCAGCGTTCCGTGAATGCGATCTGAAAGCGGTATTGCACGAGCATCGAGAGACACTCATTCGCCTATAATGTGAAAATGCTACTTCTCTGGTTAATACACAGGATATGATACAGGGAAATTTTCGAGGAACTAAGTCAGCTAATGCACTGATAAAACAGATATAGCTGTTAATAACCCAAATCCGCACAAAATGAAGCATTTATCACTTGTAAAATGTAATATCTAATGAAAGTTATTGTGACATATTACAATGAATTTATGATACTAGGAGAAGGAGCTGGGAGAGATAAATTACAACTTCAATGCATCATCAAAGCATGTTAAACCCTTAATTGCAACATAAGTCATTACTTGCAAAAACAGAAAGCTATGAGGTCATAAGTTATAATGATAAACTGAAGGCAAGAATTATGAAGCTAGCATATATATAACATAACCTAGGTAGAAAATAAATTAGTCAACTTGGATTCAAGAAAATAGTACGACGACTCGGGTATTCCGTGAAGTACAAGAAGGCACTTTCATCAAGTCATTTTTCGAGAAAAATTAAATTATAGATTTTTTTCTGAATAAAAAGGACATGAGTAATGTTCCTAAAATAGGGTACATGACGAGAATTAGCACGGCGTATATGTACGAGAGTATAAATCAAGAGCTAACATTTTACTTACGAAAAGCTTGCGTTGTCAATAAGAACTGATCGCAGATCATGCGACACGTGAGTATTTTATGCCCCATTGTTTTTATATGAAAAAAAAAAAACATTAGTAAACAAGCAAACATATCGAGAAAATTGACTCCTACCTAAAACCTCGTTAACCATATCAAATATCTATACTTGACGTACGCATACCCAAGGGATTACCAAAAATAAAACATAAAAATACTTATGCGAAGTTATATGTATAAAATCTGAACTCATTAAACTACAAACGCGTACTAGGATTAAAATATGAAGGGAAAAGGTTGAATTACGCGATACCCCAGTACACACTGATCTAGTATCTTTAAAACAAATTCTATAGTCGCAGAAAGCAATACCTCGTTTAAATCATAAGAAAAAAGTCTGAAACAACTGGGAATTTATCCAGACATATTTTGCATAGGTAATGGTATTTTAACTTGATGTAACCAACAATTTACATTATAAAAGAAAAAAAATTCCAGCTGATGAAATCTATATTAAAGTAAGAAAGGAAAAACCAGAAACAAAAACAAAGGATGTATGGTAGCTAAATGCTAGGAATTTATATGACTAAAAATCGATATGTTTACCTAGTATTCCCTGGGACAGATGATAACCTATTTTTCTTTAAAAACAAACAAACCCGGTTGTATGTTCATTAAATGTTAAAAAGCCATTCAAATGGAATCATTTAATCAAATGGAAATATCCAAAACGTGAATACGAATCCAATGCAGCCCACGGCGCTTGTATATAGAAATTGGTGTTTTGTTTGGTTATTATGACAATTTAATCAAAATAAAACTTCTTTAAAATTTTGATAACGTTCTTTAATCTTATAAAATTGAAGTTACATGCGACCAGGTTTGACCCAGAAAAACGCAGAAGCATATTTAGTAGGAAATAAATATTTTTCTATTCAGTAGTTCCTCGTTGGGAGAGTGGGTTCCGTTCTCAGCTAGCACTCTGCTGGCCTCTAGTTCGAATCTCCGACCGGCCAATGAAGAATAAGAGGAATTTATTTCTGATGACAGAAATTCATTTCTCGCTATAATGTGGTTCGGATTCCACAATAAGCTGTAGGGCCCGTTGCTAGGTAACCAATTGGTTCTTAGCCACGTAAAATAAATCTAATCCTTCTGGCCAGCCCTAGGAGAGCTGTTAATCAGCTCAGTGGTCTGGTTAAACTAAGGTATACTTAATTTTTTTCTATTCAGTGACCATACAGCGTCAAACTCAAAAGAATTTACAAATACGCACACGTGTCTACGTATTTATATATCACCATACAAACACAGCTTCTCGGTTTCCACTCCACTCCCTCTTCCTAGCATTTCCCATTTATGCACCTTATTATGTAGTTTATCATCTTCCATTCTCTCCTGGGACTAAACTAGCCTTTAGCTATAGGATAACTTTTAATCATGCCATCGGAATTCTATATTTCTCAACTGATTCTCATTTCTTGTACCAGATATACTGCATGAAATTCACCTGAACAATTTCATCCTTTTTTTATCTCATTCCCACTGCAGTGTCCACAACCCTTCAGTGCATTCCGACTATTCCAGCTTATCTGCTCTTCCGCTGGATCAGTATCACTTCATAAGCTTGGATACGAGGCAAAGAAATACAGAGCCCAGAGGGAGTGAAATAAGTTAAATATATAATTATTGCCAGTGAATAATATAACATTAGCAACCATAATGCCGTCTCGGTAATATTAATTTAATTCTACCGATCATTATCATTTACTGCATGTCAACCTAGATCTATTATATGTTACATGTGATACAGGAATGATTAGCGAAATTCACTGCTAGTGTACTAGAATATTGATATTGACAATTATGCGTCAAATATTATGGGTTAAATTAAAAGAAAACCATTACATGGCAAAGTTTCTGTAAAAACTCCGAATAGTCTTACGTAATACGTAGTTAATCTATGTTGAAACTTATTTGCAACATCGATCATTTTGCATTCAATGCTCCTGATGTGAATTGCTTGTAAATTTCATCATAATGAAAACATAATTGGAAAAAATTACTTAAGAACAACGTACGATGGTTTATGAAGAATATTAAACTAATATACAAATGCTAAGTACATATGTCACTGCAGCTTAGGAAACGGATAATGGATCTATTCATTGTAGTCTTTTCTGCAGATTCATTTACTGTCATTTTCGAATTTTCCTTCCTCTCTCCCTCTCTCAGCAATCACGAAAGCGAAACCAAAGAGAAACTATCCGACTGAAACAGGCTCTTCAAATGTTAAAACAAAACCCGTAAAAAGAAGAAAAAAGTGAATAAAAAAAGACAGGAAAGACGAGGCACTACATCACTGAGATTAGAAGCTCTTGTAATGGACAGGGAGGATTTTAGCAAACTTTCAAAGAAAATAAAGAAATGCCAATCGTGGTGATTCTGACGAAACAACCCCAGGTCTACTATCTTCTGTTTCTTAGAAATAATAAAAAAAAACTGGAAGCCAGCGTATGGATAACAGGTTTTACAGATATTAATAACTAAATGACTAGATATGTCTAATAAAAGGAACTCATAAAAACGCTAAAAGTAGAAAGTTAATGCTATATATTTCGAAGAACAACTATCTCCCTCGGCAGGCAAGTGATGAATAAAATAATAATTACAGAATAAACTGGAATTTGTCACGTATAATTTATAGCAGCAATTGTCGGTTCAAAAGTCAGATGGTAGAATCAGAACTGATTAAACAAAGAAACATGATGAACCTGTTAAAAGGAGCTTGGGACTCAGATATTATAGATAAAATCTTCATCCAACCAACAATTAAGAAGATTAAGGAGAAACTGTCAACAGGAGTGCCATAACGGCTGACCTTTGTAACTCTTATTTCATTCATTACCTGCCTGTTGAGGGAGACAGTTGTTCTCCGAAATATATAGCATTAACTTTTTACCTTTTGGCGTTTTTATGGGCTCCTTTTATTAGAGGAATTCTGTTTTAACAGAAAATATTTCACAGTCATACATACATACATACATACATATATATATATATATATATATATATATATATATATATATATATATATATATATATATATATATATATATATATATATATAGAGAGAGAGAGAGAGAGAGAGAGAGAGAGAGAGAGAGAGAGAGAGAGAGAGAGAGAGAGAGAACCTTTTCATGAGAGATACAAGAATGACCTGGATATATGTATACAGTACTTAACTAACGGTAACAAGAAAGTGGACCAGCCATACAAACATATTAACCTTTAATTTTTAGTCATACTGTACCACACAAAAATCTTCCAAAAGAACATGCGAAACAACATATAACAACAGCAATAATAGTAAGAATACTTATAAGAACTTGTAAAAATACAATAGAGTGCAATAAAATTATGAGATAGAAAATGCCATATTGTATCATACATGGATGCAAATTATCTATTGGTCACCAGGAGCATTCGCTCTCTGAAAATTGTCCTCTCTTTGTTAGGCCAGAATCCAGAATCCAAACTAGGCCTCTTACTCTCTTTCATACCGTACCACTCCAACAGCCCTGTATTGGGCAGGGACCAGCTTACTGTAAAAAACCAATCAACCGTTAAAAATGCAAGAGCGTCCGAAGACCAACATATGATTCATATCTACAGGTTACCATTCATTCACATACCTCAATAATAATAATAGTAAATGGTTATTAATAATATGCCTGCGTTAAAAGAAACTACAAAGAACTTCGTTTTCGCCTCATAAGACTCAAAGAAAATTAATTTTTACAGGTCTCACCGAAGAAACAAGAAAGAGACACACTGCTGGACGCTAGCGAGACACATCTTCTTCAGAGAGCCATGCCCTGCAATATTACATGGCATTTAATCCTAAAGGCCTGAAAAACAGTATGCAATATTTTCTGGGGATAGGGCCAGAGAGAACACTTCTTATACGACTATATTTACGTGCAAAACCTTGTATGGTCCCATATATGTTAAATGTATCATTCTTAGCGCAAGCATTACAATGTCAGCATTAGCGCTTTATGTATCACAACTTCAGTCGTGTCTTGCATATTGATTTATGTACTGTACATCTTTCCTTCCTCCAACAAGCACAGTTGGATGTACTCTGACCTCTGTTTTGTTCACCTCGCAAGAGCTATTGACCTGTCTGTTTGTTTGTTGTTTGAATAAATTAGTAAGTTTGTAGACGCAGTCTCTTACTCACGCCTTCGCTACAACCTAAAGCCTACAAATATCTCAGGAAAGAAGCCCCAGGCATATAAGCAAGGGGGATTACAATAAAAAGTAAGCAAGAGACAGACAAACAGGCAGACAGAGAACAGAAAAGGGTTGGGGATCATTGTAAAATCAGTTACGGTACACATCTTCACTGTTAAGAAACCGTTTCATAATTATAATAGAACCTGTTATCTTTACACAGTCTAAAGCGCAATCACACGACACATTCCTATTCCCAGCAAACTTTTCTTTTTAAACATATGTAAAATTCTTTTCCCAGGTTGGATTTCTTCAAAACTTTGTGAAGGGGTAAGGTTCACAAGAGGTGTTATTTGTCTAATAAACAACGAACATAATACGAGGGTTTTAAGTACCATAGCTTTCGTTAAGAGGTTTCTCCTGTCCCTGTAGGCATCAAACAACTTGAATTGTAAATATTAATGTTGAAGCATGAGACTTAACTTCTTAGGGGAAAAATCATTTATAGAAAAACAGAATTAAAAAAAAAAAGATGTTCGGCTGATAATCACGTACAAAAGTCGCTAAACATTCCCTTTTATAAGCAGCTATCTGTTGTTGCTGTTATACATTTATCATTCCTTATGCCAGCACGGGTTCTAGCTCCAGGGGCAGCCCGCAAGGCACCTAGAAAATTACTTTCCTCTTGTTTTCTTATACAAGAACATGCGAAGAGACCCTCACGATAAGCGGTAAACTTCCCTGACAGTGTCACAAACAGGAAACAAACACGAATGCATACAGTCACCGGAACGGCAAGCAACGTAATCAACTAAAATAAACCGAACTTTCATTGCGTGACGTCTAAATATAACGAACATCAAAGAACCAGCCCCTAGCAAGCTTCCCTTTGAAATCTAATGCTCTTCATAATGAAAAACGAAAAGAAACAATTAAGGTCCTCAGGTAAGGCTAATGAAGTGTCGAGAGGTAATGCCTAAAACTCCACCCTCAGGAAGATGTTGACCTGTCGGCCTCTTTGATCTTCTCCACTTGTTCTAATGGGGCCAACCCTGGTTAATAAGGTCAGGAAGTGGAGGCACTCAGATCGAGGGCTAACAATCTGACACATGTTCCTTTGCTTCCGTTTCTCTTTTTGTGTCTGCGTTTAATCTCTTCTTATTAGTTAGTTTAGATAGGCAGAGAAAAAAAGATAAAATAATAAGCACAAAAAAGATGGAATATAAAACAAGGAATGCTATTCTTGATACGGTATGAAGCGATGTTTAAAAAGGGACTTCAGAAAGAGACACCTGTACTATAAGAGCATTCAGTTTTCTCTCTCTCTTTTCAAAATAAAAATTAATTTAGTAAAAGAACGTAAACACAAATACCGGCTTCATATACATAACTAACATAAAATCGACAACGACATAACAATCAGTATGCAGGTCTTCAAAAAAGGACAGCGTCAGTGAGTCAGTCTCAAAATATTCTGTACATATCATCTCTGAAAAATTTTTTTATGTCTCCTGACTAAAATTGACCAAACAAATCCATAAACATTGTAAATACATTTGTGCATACAATGAATATTCTGGTCTCAATACAAAATAACAATCATAGAAAAAAATCTTTCTTCCACTTGAACTGCAGGTTTTAAGCAACATAATGTTTATTTTTTTAAGTATCCAAGGAAATTGCTGCCGTAAGGGATGTTTGTTCGGCTATGTCATCGTATTTAAGATTAGTGCATACAAAGCTCTCTCTCTCTCTCTCTCTCTCTCTCTCTCTCTCTCTCTCTCTCTCTCTCTTCTCTCTATATATATATATATATATATATATATATATATATATATATATATATATATATATATATATATATATATATATATATATATATATATATTCTAAATATTCTTCTACAAGGGGGGGGGGCGTGTATCAGAGGAGTAGTGGCCTTCCATGTCACAGCAAGTCCGGGTACGTTTGCTAAATTTAAGCCCTTTTCATGGACTCCTAGTTACCATTGTAACCCGTTACTAGCTGGATCGTTCGGTGCCGGTTGCAGGGTGCAAGCAAGCCCTTACTATTACAAGCTCACAACGCTAGTTTTGTCTACTCTTGTATATAAATACATAGAGAGAAGAATAAATCATCATCATCACTGCCTCTAACACCACATGACGCAAGCCTATGAAATTCCGTCATCACGCCTTTACAGTGCTTTATCTTCCATAAACTTCCTCTCATCTCCAGCCTCCCTTCTCATGGTTCTCATTAAGGTGGGTCTGGGTCTTCCAACTATATTGGTGCCCACAGGAACCCAGACCTAGCTGAAACTATTACGCACTATTCTCCTAAGGGTTGTGCAGAGGACAAAGCCATCTCCATTCCCCTTTCATCAATGTTTAAGCTGGATTGTAACCCACGCAAGTTACAC
>NC_089742.1:65519005-65521505 GCF_040412425.1 Macrobrachium rosenbergii | reverse complement strand
ATATATATAATATATATATATATATATATATATATATATATATATATATATATGTATGTATGTATGTATGTATGTATGTATGTATGTATGTATGTATATATAATATATACATATTAATAATGGATATATATAAATATATGTATACAAATACAAATATACAAGATTATATATATATATATATATATATATATATATATATATATATATATGTATTATATATTATATATATACATATATACGTCCCTTGAGAGGAAGAGAGTGGGTATCAAATGTTGTAAATGTCAGTTTTCTTAAAACATTTTTCATTCATCTACCAAAACAACTGTGAATTTTTTCTTGAAAAAGTTTTACTTTTTTACATCAAGGTCGAAGCTCCATAATTCACAGGTCTTGAAAAAATATTCCCTGAACTCTGACATCAAATCCGACTTTCGGCTATGTGTCTAAATTACTTAGCAATGCTTCGTGTTCTCGGCGATCCATAGCCTTTTTTTTATGTTTTCCGTCCAAGTAAATATGTGACTAAATAGAAAACAAGTACAATTAATATAAAACAAGTAATAAACATTATTATTATGCGGGAAAATAATAAAGATATGTTCAACATATGTATAGTTCCTCGTGGGGTGGGTGGGTTCCGTTCTCAGCTAGCACTCTGGTGGCGCGAGTTCGAATCTCCGACCGGCCAATGAAGAATAAGAGGAATTTATTTCTAGCGATAGAAATTCATTTCTCGCTATAATGTGGTTCGGATCCCACAATAAGCTGTAGGTCCCGTTGCTAGGTAACCAATTGGTTCTTAGCCACGTAAAATAAATCTAATCCTTCGGGCCAGCCCTAGGAGACCTGTTAATCAGCTCAGTGGTCTGGTTAAACTAAGGTATACTTAACTATTCAACATAGGTATAAATATACATATATTTATGTATATTTATAACATCTTTATTATTTACCTGATTAATAACATGTTGACTGCTTGTTTACTTCTTCATACTTATACTTTTTTTGTTCATCTGTTAATAAAGAGAGTTTGTTAGATGAATGAACAAAAAATGAATAAATAAAAATCTGAAGAAATAAATGGGTAACTTAAGATTAAGAAAACAAGCAAGAAATGCTGTGACATATAGCGCAGGTGTCAACTTCAGCTTGAGTGAGATAGGATGAAACCAATTGTACAGTTGAAGGACAACTTGTATTTAAGGAAAAGAAATAAAAACAAAGCAAAATGTATGAGGAATTAATGAGGCCGGAGCACTGCCTATTTCTGAGACAACATAAAGTTCTTTTCATACAATCATTGACTTTTTTCAGGTATTATTCTGACTTTAGGTACACTTATGAAAATAAGAACTGCAACTGAAAATTCACGTCTTTAAATCTTTTTATCAAGTCATAAGTGAACTTTTATCCTTAACACAGATTCTAGCTGAAGTAAAGATAGAGAAATTGAGAACTGGCACTGTGTTTACAGTGTGGCATTTGCTATTACAAGTATATAAATCTGTTTAATGATTAGTTCTTAAACAAATATCAGAAGTTTCCGTGAACAAAATTATCCATGCAGAAGAAAGATAAGTCAGTGAATAAATTAAGAATTTTTTTTCAAAGATGAAAACATTAAATCTTATCCACACCAAAATGCATTAACAAAAAGGGTTGTAAATCTTTGATTTGTCAAAAAGGGGTGAAATGTCCTCGAATGCAATGTGGAAAATCTGATAATACTATCAAGAAATCTAAATCATATGGCCACACACACAGACACACACACACACACACACACACACATATATATATATATATATATATATATATATATATATATATATATATATATATATATATATATATTAAATATGTATATATACATACATATATGTATGTATACATATATACATACATACATACAATATATAAACGTATATATCTATATACACATATATGTATGTTCGTGTGTGTGTGTGTGTATGTCTGTTCTTTCCTCCCTGTGGAAAAAAAGGAACAAAGTAATTCCATAATACCAAAAAACTAATAATCTGTTATACTTCATAGCAAAATTTGAAATTAAAACGAAATGCCTTAATATCCAGTTTAACTTCCTTGATTTTCTTACTACGAACTTTCTAAATCTTTTTAACGACAACGATAGTCTTTAGTAACGAAATTCCCTATAAGCTTACCAAAAAAGCATTACATATGGCAAGAACCATTTTGTTCAGAAAAGGATACTAAACTCCAGGGAGCAAAATCTCTTATGAAAAGACAGCCCTGTGACGGAATTCAGAAAGGCAATATTCCGATGCCGCTTCCTTTAAAAGATGAACGCTATTAAGAATAGAACGAAATACTCAAGAACATGATTTCCTAAAAACTTTAAAATCAACCCATAATATTCAATCTCTTCAAGGAAATTGGTATAAAAACGCCTTCTGTAATCTGAACACCAAACATTTCCTTGAAACACCATTTTCTGCTCTTTATTAAATATCAATTTTCC
>NC_089742.1:65491505-65516505 GCF_040412425.1 Macrobrachium rosenbergii | reverse complement strand
AGACTCAATTTATAGCGAAAGGTATCCACGTACCCAACTAGAATTCGCTTTCTAGTGTTCAGAGCTTAACTTCACTTCACACTAAGATACAACTCCCATTTAGCTGTTTCATTTATGGAAGTCCTCTTGCTTGCCAGCACGTCAATATTAAATCACTGACATGTGATATACTCGTATACTGTAACTGACACATGACAGACTGAAACTTTGAATTGTCAATGAGTAGCCTGGAACCTAGAATATTCCAGTAACCCCAGACTCAATATTCAGTGAATGCCATCCACTCGTCAAAGAAGAATATGGAAATTGAAACTACCATGCCAGAAGGTTTCTTTAAGCAGTTGCTTTGTGTGCAGTAAAGGTTTGAAGCATCTATTTCAAATAAGTTAAACGAACTTAAAAAAAAAAAAAAACAGCCTTAAAACTTTTGCGAGAGGAGGAATCTGATAATCAAATCCTCATATCAAGAGAAAATGGGGGGGAGGGGGACGGCAGCAGCTCAACTCAGCGCCGGTCTCAAGCCCGGATAGAACAGGAAGGATTGGAGTCTGGAAGGGCATCCGTTCGTATAAAATCCGGCAACACCAATTATGAAATGAGCCGTTCAAGACAGAAGCAGCTACAGGAGGCTCATTTAAAATACCGACCCCGACTAGGGATTAAGCTAAGAAGAAGAAGAGATACCAGTGAACCAACATATTAACTTTCTTGAACGCAGATGTTTAAATTTCGGAAGCTCTATACCTTTCCTGACAATGTACATAATTAATAATGAATGATTTATGGGGTATTTAATCCAACTGATTGCTAACAGGCCTAAACAGCGCGGTAAAATCTTAAATATCATCGTGTTTACGTAAAGAAAAACACACAAAAAACCGGCGCGATTTTAATGGGAAATTTCACTACACACAGGCAGGCTTCACAATTTATGTGTACCACTTTTGAACAAGACTACACATAAAACATAACGTATTTGATAAAGATTATTCTCATGCAAATTTAATGACAGAATTATAAAGAGGTTCAGCATAAAAAAAAATAATAATACTAAAATTGAAAAACTACTAAGAAATTTCTTGCCGTGCCGAACTACAGTAATTTTCAAGGGCAACCTCTCGCGCCAAGAGGTGCTGCTACTTTATAATGTATGAAGACCTTAATATTAATGTATTCTGGAACTTTTGATGAGAAAAATGAGGGCCAGGGTAATATTCGCATCCATAAAAAAATGGTGGCAGCCTCGTTTGAAACTTTGTTGGCTACGCTAGTGACTGGACTATTTCAACATTCATACATGCTGACGGTTCCTGTCGAATGTCTATATTTCTTTTTTCCCTTTGTTTTCATAAATTCGAAGGGAAGAAGCAGAATTCCACTACCTACTTTTTAACCAGATAAATAACACACGTTCGTGGGTCCGTGAGCATAAGTGTGTTTGCTCACATTGGAAATACACTTGTGTAAAAAACCCAAGCCAAGGCTGTCTCCAAAGGGGGAGTGAAAAAATATAAAAATAACATTAAAAATTAAAAAATAAAAGTATGTTTACTGGAAATAAAGCCCAGAGTCAAAACATATCAAGTAAGCACAAGGAAACGACAAACTTCATCAGGACACAGCTGCCGCCACCAAAGTTCTGATGCATCTGCAGAAAAATGGACTGTCCTTGCATTGCCAGTTCCGATGACAGTGGATTTAAAGGACGAATTACAACGAAAGGTACGAAAACTTGTGAAAACTGTAATAGACAGAGAGAAAGAGAGCAAATCTTTAGATTATTTGTTTCAGTAACCACTTGAGTTATGATATAGTATTAAATTTGTATTTCATCCTCCTGAGGTGCGTCCCTAGTGAGATTAGTTCTTACTAGGCCAATTAAAAAAAAAATCAATATTGAGGTTGTCCAAACGATGGTCTGGACCTTAACTTGATTACGTCTCTACGCTCGCAATGGTATATGCTGAAGTTGATCATTCACACACACACACACACACACACACATTATATATATATATATATATATATATATATATATATATATATATATATATATATATATATATTTATATATATATATATATATATATATATATATATATATACACACATCTACATTCATGATATAACAAATGCTATTCTACGTAAACAAGGCTAATCGAAAAATTTGCGTAATAAAGGACATAACTTTGTCTCCTGGAACACTGTCCCATAAAAAGGGTAATTAACAAATGACAATATTGAAATCCTTACGCTTATCATATAATATTTTCAGAATCTTTTATTTATTACATTAATCTCACTGTACAGAAATGGAGACTTTTAATTTGGATTTTTGTTCTGTTGATTTTTCGTTATGTATTACTTTTTCTATCGCAATTTGTGTACTGCTCTTTGAAAATACAGTAGTATATAAAAAATCTAAACCCTTTACTTAACTTTTTACACATTGTTGTTCTATTATTATTCTACAAAAAACGGAATTTACAATGATGTAAAAATAGGCTGGCAAACTCTGGATCAAGATCAGTGCCAAGAGAAATACCAATATTCTGCTTGAAAATTAAACCACTCTTTTTAAAATAAGTGTTATCAATTAAAAGTTGGATATACGTCCTAAGTGATGTTTTATTAAACGAAAAACTGTAGGATTGCTACGCCAAAAGGCTTTTGGCTCACTTACAGTAATGAGTTTCATTCTCGAATATTCAAAGCGCTTGAGAATAATTGCTGCTAAAGCCTCTTTCAACCCGTTATGATGAATATTCTATTCAGTGGAATAAACTCGTTACAACTGATTTTGCGAGGATTCATTTTTATCTTGTCTACAGTATTTAACACTCTATTTTTTGTTCGTTATCAAACAACTTTAGTGCCAGTGATCTTAATAACTCTTTTTTTTCTTATTTGTTAAATAATTAATTTATGAAGCCGGGAAGTTCTTTTGTAACAAAAACTGAAGACGACATAATAAACTTTGCTTTGACTGGTTGTTTGTCGAATTTGCTAACTACATACACAAACACATAAATGTATAAAAATTAATGTGTGTTTAGCGTATATTCCAATTTTGTCAAAGTTTGTATTTTCATGAGTCTGTGTGGCGAGTGACGCAGCGTTGTCTTTCTATCCAAATTGATATTTAAGTAAGAGTCGACATACGATAAATAATTTTATTCCAAATCTATTTCTAGTGACTACAATATGTACAGTACATGACATACATACTTGTGAACACATATAATGTATACACAAATATAAAGCTACAAATATCGTTTAATATCCAATTCGTTCTACTTCGGGAATGTCACCGAAGGGGAATTGAAAATGATTCAGTACCTGGGAGACTCGAACGCCCAACAGTACATATCAACTTGGTAACCACTCGGTGTCAAAATATGTGATAAAAATACACACACACACACTCTATATATATATATATGTATATACTGTATTTTAGAGTCAAGATTCCGGAGGATGGTGGGATGATAGAGCATGTGGAGTAAAACAGGTACCAGGATGTGCACAAAATATTGAGGGGAAACTTGAACTGTCTATGGTTGGTTTGAATACATGAAGGACCGGTTGAAAAATAAAAGAAGGTGTAAGCTGCAGAAATGAACAGTTTACGAGTGATGAAAAAAAGTTAATGTGGTCTGACGTTGGATTAAAGTATTTTGAGATGGTTTGGCCATATGAAATGGGGAATGTTAGCAATTCGTAATTCTGTCAGGTACGTCATATAATGAACTCCGAGACAGTTTTCATACATGAACTTGAGAATCTACATTACTGATATACATGAATATGTTTGAATTACTTCGTGATTTCACACAAGAATTTACATACATACATACATACATACATACATACACACATACGTGCACACACACAAATATATATATATATATATATATATATATATATATATATATATATATATATATATATATATATATATATATATATATATATATATAATGTACATATATGTACACATACATTTTCAAAACGTATGAATGTATTTACTCAGGCATTTACATACATGAACCCACACTTGAACATTATAAAACAGAATAACCAAACATCAGAGAAGGAAGATGACATTGTCTTTGCATGGAAGGCCTTGAGGGAGCAGAAAGGTCCGTGTCAGAGAAGCAATACCGTACATCATCATTCACAGAACTTTAAAAAGAAGAAACAGAATCTTGGATATCAAATCTTGATCCGTAAACGAGATTTTTTTATAAAAAGATGAACCCAAACCCCCCACCTTTTTAAAATCTAATCATTTGATCTGTAATTATTTTCGTTTGTATTTTTTTAACCATTCCAGGACGACAAGAGATAGAAAACTAGGGGAGAGAAAGAAAGAAGCTTTCAGCACTAACGTCATTCGAACTGCAGAAACGCGTCATAAAATATGAAAAATATAAAAATATCAGATATGACATGCTAACTATATACTATTTACCTCGTTGACATGTGGAAAATAATTTAGTGAATCCAAAAGACTGCGCACTGTCAAATTTTAACAATCAGAACAGTTTTCTACATCCTTTCACATCAGCGATTATCATGGACACTGTTTCATTTTTAGGCGTTTACAATTCTAGATTACAAGTAATCAGCATTATTTCGATATGAGAATGATACCTTTGATCAATTTTTCCGTCACCATTAAGGAAAATGCTTGTGTTGTTAGTCCCGTGAATAAAAGGAAATAAAGATGAGGAAAAACTAATATGTCATTCATGTACAGTCACTCAAAAATGCTTTGCAGCATACTTCAAAACTTTACGGACAGCAGCTTATAATAGTGACATCTGGCGCTATTTGGCAACACGACTGGTGCTTCAGAGAAATTACGACTCCCTTAAACCGATTTTACCTCTTAAACCGATTTTTATCTCTCTCTACCATTATTATAATTCTTTTATTTCTCTCTTCATCATTATTATAATTCTCTCTCTCTCTCTCTCTCTCTCTCTCTCTCTCTCTCTCCCACTAAGTATCCATTGGGAGTTACCTGATTTTCTCCCTATACTTTTTCACTGGGTTTTTTATCTATGAAGACTAAGTCCCTGAATTTACTCCCATAAAGATTGAATGGATGACTAATTATAGTTTTTTATTTGACTCTTTTCCCCTACCACCATAAGCGAAATTTTTCAAAATGTTTCGTTATTTTTCGTAATACGGATTTTTCATTCACCATTCTTTTTTATACTGTCAACCGTATGATTAATAACCAAAGTCGAATAAGAAAAGCACATTTCTTCGTATATATAAAACGAATACATTACTGTTAGGTGAACGAAAACTTATGGAACACGTTGCAAAATACTTTCGAGTGATGTACGTAAAATGTTTTTAAAAAAGCGATTACAAAAACAGGAATGTATACAACATTTTTGAACTAATAATAACTTTATATTGATTATTATTACTTTTTTATATAATACTGATAAAAGGTTGCTGTATCGCCACGTAACGTTCTTTCACTCTGTGTGAATAATTCACTTGTATAACATTTTGTTTTTATCCTTTATTTCTCCGTAACTGATACACAAAGAGGGTTATAAGAAATTTTTAAAGTGGCCAAAGAAGTTTTAAAATGGCCAAACTCTAATCAAAGGATACATAATTCTAATCATGAAACTACCAACAGATTTCTAATAAAATGCATAGTGGTGGCATAGCAAAATAAAGTAGAAAGTATAAAAAAGCAAAAAATAGGAAAAATACGCATCTAAAGATAACTGTCTACAAGGACAAAACTTTCGTAATTACTAAGTCAGATTCTAGGAAACCTCAAAAATTCTAGAGACATTTTTGATATTTTTTTATCACTTTTTTTTTTATTTTATTCCTTCCTTCCTTCATTTAAGATTTCTACTTCCTACTGTAAACACAGCCGCCATCAATAACAGCTCCTGCTACAGTGATATCCCAGAGGGGGAACGCTATAGTAAGTGTACCTTACCTAACTTTCCAAATTATAACCGTACAGGGAACCAATTTTGGGCTGATTTAAGAACAAATTCTATCGACGAGCTCTAAGCGAGTCTAGAAATGTCACATCCCAGTTTCGTTCAACTACTTCATAATAATAATAATAATAATAATAATAATAATAATAATAATAATAATAATAATAATAATAATTACGGAAATACATTGTGGACGCGTCATGTTAGAAATTAAAATGCACTAAAGGTTTGAAAACATTTAAAACAGAATGACGAAATGTACGAATTGAATTGGATGACCCACCAGTTCCCATTTTGCCACAGTTAGGGCGCGTTCACACGGGTGCTCAAACATGAGCTTGCAACATGTAAGCGACATATTACCGAATAAGCCGTTAACACGTGAACTGCTGTGTCCTGGTAATAATGATAGCAGCGGTTGCGAACATGTCTGAAGCTCCGAAGTGAACGAGACAGCGTGGGTGCCTGGAGGCGTGAGCTCGAACAGGCGTTCCCAACAAGCGAACGATACGTTTCCGAACAAGCTGTAAGGTTGTTATGAAGTGTTGTGTCCAGATAATACTGCTGTAAACATGCTTGTACACATGTTGCCAGGAGAGTTCACAACAGATGTTCGAGCACACGTGTGGACGCGAGTATCGCGCCATGCTGCTGTGAACAGGTTCACAACATTACTGAATTATGTTTCTAAACAACTGTCTAAATACTGTTGCATACATGCATCAAAGAATGCTAAAATCAGTGTTTAACAACAGATGTTTGAGCACCCGTGTGGACGCATTCTAAGGAATTATATCAGGGGCTGCTCGTGAAAGCCTCCGTATGATAACTGTTTCTCCTCTTAGAGAACTCAGGAGATTTCCAGTCCAACAACCAACAAGATGTTTGTTTAACAATTTGTTTAAAACAATCTAATCGCTCCTTAACAGACTAAGAAAACCAATTTCATCTATGGCAAAAAGTGAAGCCACTGAACTTTTACTGCTGAAAATAATATTATGAGACAAAATGCCTATCCGTGTCTAGTGCCTACTCTAGTACAATGTATCTTGTTAAAAGACCAGGCAGATCAGTGATAAGGTATAAACTGGGCTTTTGACAACTTATGCACTTGTAACTGTGAAGGCTGGGCGTTTAGGGACTACATTAAGATCAAATGTTTTTTGCTCCTTAAAGCATGATCTTCTAGTCTTGGAACTGTACGCCGCTTTCAATGAAGTAAACATACGTAATTCATTAAAATTCAAGTCTTTAGTCAATGACAGTCTTCAGAACTATAATTCAAGAAGAATAAAGGCAATATTTAGAAATACATTTTGTCAATTAAGGGAACGTATGTAAAACTTCCAACTTATGTAGAAGCAATTTCCTGATGCCATATGTGCAGTTCAGAAAGTAATAACCCTTGATAAGAGCACGCCATATTAATCAGACATCACTGCAGTGAAAAGACGAAATATAATCCTCTGCAAATCAGTATGTAATTACTCTGCTGGTTATAAAAAAGTTCATTCGCGCTCTTCGCTAAAATTCTGATGTATGGAGTCTCGAGTACTCGTTTCATTAATATCATTACTCTTGAAGCCTCCAGATGATGCATAATTCATTCAGTTTCCACCCAAAGCAAAATCTAAATACACCGGCCATACCTAATAAGTTCGGTTAAAGGGCAAGGGATATTTCATTATCATACACATAATTACCTGTCCCTAATTAGCTGACACTGATTACGCTAATGAGGGGGTGAAAAGCTTTAATTAAAACTACGTCCTATTTACTAAATAATGAAAAGGTGCCAAAAAATGCATAATGAACTTGAAAATTTCCCAGCAAATCCGGCCGATGGATGAGAAGCTTGAAACACCACACAGTGTTTACTAGACAGGCAGCCCTTTGTTGGCTGAGTCCTTCAGACTGCACGATGGAGTTCAATTCCCGGCCGGTTGATGAAGAGTTAGAGGAATTTATTTCTGGTGATAGAAATTCATTTCTCGCCATAATGTGGTTCAGATTCCACACAGGTCCCGTACCACAGCCACGTAGAATAAGTCTAATCTTCGCCAGCCCTAGGAGAGCTGTTAATCAGCTCAGTGGTCTGGTAAAACTAAGGTATACTAAACCAGACAGGGCTGCAATCTACTCTGTATGTGAACCAATATACAACAGATTTTGTATATGGACATGTTATTCAAACGTTACCGAGACGTCATTTTCATCCCACTGACTGGATACAAATTTGTAACCCCAACGTAAAGAAACTGATGAACTTTCAAGTAAGAATCAATCATATACTACATTTTTTGAGCCATTAAATGTGTATCCTACGTAAGAGCTTGTATTATTGAAAGGGGATATTTGCCAACCCGTCCATAAATGACATTTTCTATGGGTTATCTCAATTACAAAATATCTAATTGAAAATACTGTACAGTAACAAAAAGGGAGATTTTACTAATAATACCGTTTGGTTGTTTCATATATTTATTCACAAACAAATAAAAAAAACGGATAATCCATAATTCTCATAAGAGAATATATACCGTAAAGTAACGAAAAAGTATTCAAGAAGAAAAGTAAGCGAAAGCAGGATGAAATAAAAAGGAAATCAAATGAAAATTACTTCAGAGACAAAACAAACATTTGAGATGATAACTGGTTTCTAATCAATAAGATAAATAAACCCCAACTATAAAAAATCTATTATTTTCCCGCTTCCATGACTTGACAGAAAGACTGGTACGACTTTTTTTTTTGCAACAGGAATTTAGATAACATGAACACAAATGAAATCGACGCCATTATTAACATATATGCAGCTAATAAATCATATTTAGATCTTACTGATACATAGCTACGGACACAAGTGTACGCAAATAAGGAATAAGCTATAAACACGTTATCCCTTTTCTTTCAAAGTTCAAAGCCTACCGCACAACACAAATCACGCTATAAAAATCCAGCAAAAATGGCATTTATTGTTTTAACCATAATTTTCTGGATAATTTTAAAACACATCTAACCTTCTCTACAACAAGGAAGATGATCATTTTTTTCATTTTTTTAAAGAATTTATGAAAAAGCCACAACAGTGTCTTATATGCAGTGAACCGACTGCCCTCATTCAACAAACAAACACGATTCGCAGCCTACTGTTCAAGATGAGACGCGTTAACTATGGAAGGGACGGTCCCTCCCCTCTCGAACCATAAACTTTCCCTTGAAGGAATTACTTTGAAGGCTGGGGGGATAAAATCCAATTATGAACGCCGTACGCACTCATTTGTTTTAACATATGAGATTTCAAATTCTTGATATTGTTTCCTTTAAAGCCGAAGGTTCTATATATTATGAGTTCAAAATAATAAAAGCAAATGTTAATACTTGTGTATATATCACATTTATTCAATTGTGTAATTTTAAAAGTTGTCCATAAATCTACATATGTATATCTATGTATAAACATTTACTTTTACAAGCAAATAACATGTACACGCATGTTTGCGCTTTCAAACACACAGTAGTTGAAGTATGTCTAAAGTTACTCAAACACCTACTACGTATATTTCAAAATGCGTTAAGTCAGGAACTATGGCTTCACTGTATTCTTGAAAGTTTTATATGTTGCACAAAATATTCGTACACTTTTAATTATATGTGGTACACTACAAAGTTACATGAGCCGGACGAAGATACATGGAAAATAGTCAATTTATGTACATGAATGTAAATAATAATTTACATCCAGTTAAATTTTGTTAATTGCACGATTACATAAAATTCATTAAATGCAGCAGTCTTGCTTGAAATGAGTTTTTAACAATGCTGCTTTAATCAACACTACCTTGAAAAATATGTATAATACTAATAACACAGTGAATACCCACGCAGTACACTGAGCATACAAATGACAGGACGGGCTAAATGGTTAAGCATAACACACTGAATTATCTGAAGGCTTCTTCGTACTTACCACGAGTATTGGAGGTACACAGAACCGCGGCAGTAGTAATAACATAGACATACCTGAAAAAAAAGATAAACATCAAGAAGTTAGACATCGTTTTTTAACTGAACTCTGTCAAAAACAAACAAAGGGGGAAAATATGTAGAACTAATCCAAGGTCCCTAGCTAATTCGGGATTCCATCATAGTCTAAAATTTCCGTAACGCTCACACAAATTCCATCCGACTTATTTCTATTACTCTTTTGAAAAATTATATATCATCAAACTATATTCTAAAAATAATGGACAAAATTGTAATACACATATTTTAAACAATATCACAAATCTCGATTGTACACATAGTAATATATTCAATAGAAAAGACTGATCTGATCTCTCTCTCTCTCTCTCTCTCTCTCTCTCTCTTGTATGCACGCTCCCATTGGGCAGTGAAAACGACCACCATTTCAGAAGACTCAATTTAAGCTACGTACAAACTTCCCCAGTTGAAGCAATGAGACACTACTATGGCTGTCGCTAACCATTTTCCATTGGGGAGATGATGAATACGTGCAAGAAATGCACAAAAATGAAGCAGATAAAACAATACTACCAACAGTAAACACCACCATATTTCCTAATCATTTTAGAGTTACAGCTTACCTAATAATCATATTCAACTCAGTAAGGAAAGGGATTTGGGGTAAAATTTGATTTATATATATATATATATATATATATATATATATATATATATATATATATATATATATATATATATATATATATATATATAGTATATATCAATATATCATAAATATATGTATATACATATTTTATAATGTATTATATGTTTATATATATATATATATATATATATATATATATATATATATACATCTACCCCTTACACTTTTCTGCACTATTCAGATAACTTTTGTCAGGAAAGCCTTTGTAAAATGTGCTTAAGATGCTCTTAAAAACGAACAAACTAATCAAATCATGTAAATTTATGAAATTATTAAATCATAATACTGAGTACAGCCGTTAAGTCACTGATCAATTAAAAAGTCGTAAATTTGGTTAACAAAATCACAGGTTATACAAGAGCTTCAACTTTACCTTATTCCTTTTAAGGCAGTTCTTAATCAACTCCCTACTCTCTCTCTCTCTCTCTCTCTCTCTCTCTCTCTCTCTCTCTCTCTCTCAGACACACACACACACACACACACTCACATACACACACAGGTCTTAGATCCCTCCTCTCAACGATCGGGTCAAATATATGGTTTTATTCAGTAGGTATTCACAGAGTATTCAACACACGTAAATACATGCGTGACAAAATGTAAGAAAAAAAAAAAGCAAATGAGTCAAAAGACAAAGTCAAGGTCAAAATTCTATATTCCATTTGAAATGGTGATTTCATACATTCCAGTGATACTTAATTGCTATTTCTAGGGGAAACATAAGTCCATTCCAATTTTTATGAAAAGATTGTACATGATAATAGGCAATATTCAACTTCAAAGTATTATATCTAGTGTACAATGGGCAGTATTGCACTACAATATCAGTGATATCTGTAAAAACAGAAATATAATAAAATATACTGACAGTCTACAGCAGAAATGTGGTAAAATTGTGGTATAGTGGTACAGAAATAAAGTGAACGTGATCCCTAAAATCAATCAAGGTTATACTCGGCAAGATTAAATTTTAAAGCCAATAAATAATAAATAAGCTAATTCTAATAAAAAAAATGTGTAAACAATGTTTACGACCAGAGATAAAATTTCAGATCTTATGCGCGCTATAAAAGAGAATATTTCCTATAGAAACCCTTTCCAGTGATGAGAACAAAAGACTAAACGATGAGAAATTATTTTTTTTAGTAAATATGCAATCAGGTGAGATTTAAATGAAGACATGGTTGGGCGCCTCCTTATATAAGGGGCCATTTTCATCTACGTCTAGCTCTCGTGTCTGTGAAAGTTCCCGGAAAAATAAGCGATCCTGATGCCTCGTGTTCATGTTCTCTGCACGATTCTGGCCTACTGTCGGCAAAGAAACGTGCCATTCTGGCAAAAGTTTATTTCTGATTTCGTAAAATAAAAGGCACATATCGTAAAGGTACGAGAGAGAGAGAGAGAGAGAGAGAGAGAGAGAGAGAGAGAGAGAGAGAGGAGAGAGAGAGAGAGAGATGAGATAAAAAAGAAATAAAAGAGTCTTGCCTCATGTAAAATATAAAGAGAAATACATACGCAGGAGCACCTAATAAAGATGAATTATTAATATTAATAAAATCCCATGCAAATTTTAATTTACTTCTGTAGTACTGTCAATATGGAACGGTCTCCCGTGTCACTACAGAACAGGACATACATTCACTGTAACATATTGAAACTCGTTCTCGCACAACAATTCCAGCCCCTCTTTCGCTATATACAAATGCATCTCAAACGTTATTGCGAACTATTAAAAATAAGCCAAATCTTCTGTCGCCTACCTGTATCTACTTATACCTACTAACAGTTTTAGAACCTCTGTGCACTTTAGGATGCAAACATTAAAATATTTGTTGTGACTTACTAAACTGAAATGTTATAGATCATTGTTGGGGAAGTGTGCACTTTGAAGAACGCGAGTGTTTTTATGAATGGGCAAATCAGTCGAGCATATTAACAGAATGTTACTCGAGTGCATGATATAATAAATGGTAAAAAAATCCAGTGGCATTATGATATATGGGTGAACTTGACAGCTTACTACAGTAATACGGTAAAAATGGTATCTCGGCTGGGACATATAGTTTTTAACATGTGACTTTATCCTGTACAGAATAATAAAAACTGTAAGATAAAAATGTTCAGGCAGACTTTGAATTTAATGATAACACAAATAAGCAAACAGCCCATCCCACTCTTGTAATTTCGAACAGAACTTAAAGGGGAACCTCCATCAATTTTGATGTAGAGCAAAACGTAGGTCTAATTTTTCAGAACATCTTCATAAAAAAGGTCATCTCATTACTAAAACTCATTTCGAAATCCTGATGATTAAGTCTGTGAATGGATACGCACAAGAAATTGTTATAATCCTTGTGCTTCAACAAAGATAAAAGTACAAACATACATACATACAACATGTCTGCACATTCCAGCTAACTCCTGTAAATACTGTAACACTATAGCCTACGAACCAATAAAGGTTTTTTCCGAGGGTGAGAGAAAAATGTTTTGAATAACTCGTCAGATGACGAGAAAATCGTCTATGGTGATCGTTTTTTAGGAAAAATGGTGATCTCAGTTCGAGGGTTAACAGGAGAGGTTTAAAATATTCAGGCCCTTGCAACCCCTGCTATACGCTCAATATAGACCAGCAAGTGTCAGTTTCACGTTGGTTGTCCTTTCCCTAACCCCCCAACCTCTCTCTCTCTCTCTCTCTCTCTCTCTCTCGTGGGAATGTATCAAACTTTGCAGTGAATATGAATAGGTATACATAAATACATACTTCCGATTATTAATGTGAACGTTAGTGTTTACACAGAAAAATTATATAAAATGAGACTGATCTGTAAGTATAGTTTATAAGGGTACTATTGTATCATAATACAAACTTATATATACAGTTGTATTTTGAATTATACATTTGCATTTCAGTCTATGACTTTACTACAGGATATACAGTTCATCTTGTCAATGGAAAAGTACCACAGGCGCTACCAAAAGATTTTTGGAAATTTATCAGAGACTCTATAAGGCTCTATATATTTATAAAAAGACGGAATTATTAGATTAGACTCAAGAAAATAAGACAGCAAACAAACAATTCTACCGCCTGTAGCGCCTGCTTGCACTGTACGTCTATGATGCAAGTTCAAGAAATAATTTCTTTTAGCATGATGGAAGAGTTAATCTTACGTTCAGAAATCCTTCGTAACCCGGGCACAATTTTCGAAACTCGTGGTAAATAGTGCAAGATTTATTTCGTCCTTGTGTCCGCTGTATCGATTTATAATGGTACATGAACTACATCTCGATGTAATGATTCTGCCATTCTGTTTTGTCTGAATAACCTTCCACCTGCACAAGAAGAGGATTAAATACCTGAACTATTCTTTAAGAATATTTGTGAGAGTGTGTGAGAGGTATGTGTATATATATGTATATATATATATATATATATATATTATATATATATATATATATATATATATATTATATATATATATATATATATATATACATATATATATATCCCTCAGAAGGGTGCCTTGGTGTTAAGCCTTTCAATATACCTTTTAGTGTGCATGTAAGGAAGCATGAGTAAATGTATTTATTGTATGTATGCATGTGTCCCAGTATGAGAGCATGTGCCTATGTGCAGTTTTTTTATTTCATTTTAATTCGTTCATCGTCGTACTGAATGATCTATTGGATCCTAGTGCTTGGTCTCAGGCCTATTTTAATCTAATCCCTCGGGCCAGCCCTATGAGAGCTGAAAGTCGGCTCAGTGGTCTGGTTAAACTACATTATAATAATTATAATAATTCTCTGCAAGCCTTTCGAAAGGACGTTGGTAGCTCTTTACTTATTACAACCTACCACAGTCGATAAACTACCAGATGCCTAATAAGAAGCTTAGGCAGAAAGAGGCACAATGAAATTCGAAGGAATATACGTATGGCGTTCTGGTCTTCTCGAGAACTGAACCCACTCCGTCTTACTGGTGAGGAAAACGTCCTAATTACCAAAAAACAAAAATTACAAACTAATAACTATATGCTAGCACAATGCGAGAAAAACCAAATCGTAAGGTGCATCAAACATCCGATCTTTTCGTTATATTTCCCTCGTCCTTTATTCAGGCTTTTAAATAAATACTTCTTACAAAGAAGAAAAGCATTAAATGTAAACTCCACGTCACCTCTGTTGCATAAATTATTAGAGCAACATTTTTACACTATACTTTCAGCTCTTTGTGTACCGAGGGCTGAAGGGAGAGAGTTCCGGCTACTAAGACAGCATTTCCCAGAGGAATGAACCTCTCAAAAAGCAATCCTTCCGAGACGTTCTTATTGCGAATAAGCGATGAAGTTCACTGTCTGATTTCCTTGCGAAATGAACTGAAAATCTTTATAATTAACACTCTTCCATTTTTACATTCAGTTCAAAACAGGGGTGGCGCCGTGAGTAGGAGGGATGTGGAACCCGAAGTGTTTAGTCGGTTAAAGGAGGAAGTCTGAGAAAAAGACTAAAACGATGATAAACGAATAACGGAAATGGTAAAGAAATGAAGACGAAAAGTGGAAGGAAATATGCACAGAAACACCAGCAATTGAAGCGAATAAAAAAAATGAGTCAAATGAATGCGGCGTTAATTAATGACAGGATGTAAATAAAAACAAGGAATATGTAGGGTACATCAGGTGAGAAAATGGAATTAGATATTTGAGGAAAGGGAATCACGAAGAAATGGGCAAAGGAAAAAGCCTTTAATGATAACGAAGAAAGGAAGCAATAAGGACCGGTGGGTACAAAGGAAAAACCAAAATATGGACACAAAGGAAGAACTAAAATAAAGACAACACAGATAAAACTCGCGCAAAGGAACTTTGCCGGAGAAAATCGCGAGCGAAGAATGAAAAAGCACAGCGAGGGAAAATACGAAGAATTGGTTCGACGAGAGAGAAAAAGGGGGCTTTATTGCACCGGCAATCGATTTCGGTCGTGGCCGGATCAAAAGAGACCCAAAAATTAGAGGGTGCAAAGTTGTGTTTCGGAATTTGATGCTGATTACAGGAATCAGGAGGAGATGAAATCTCCTAATGATAGTGCCTCCGGATGTCTCTTGGGGACATCAAGTTGCTTTCCGCGATTCTTTTTCAATCTTTGCCCAGGAAATTCCTTGGTCTTTGTCACGGTATTTCTTTGCCACCTTTGTCTTCCCTTTCGGTGTACATGCACCTTAGTCAATACTATTTATTTCTGCCCTGAAGTCTCTTGGAAATAAACTCTGTTGTTTATACGTCTCCTCTGTTTTCTTGTATAATTTCTTTTCGTTTCAAGATTACGTAAATGGTTGGCCTTATTTCCCCGAGGTTTTACCCGTCATGCAACCATGTGGATTCGTCTCGGAATAACAGAGGAATTATCTAAACAAACGTTCGCCAACTTTCCTTCATGTTAAAACTGACCATTAAATATTTACCTTCGGATTACTCGTGTGAGATGACGAGTGTCTTACAAAAACTCAAAATATCTACACTGTGATATAAATAAAATTTCCAGTAACTAAAACATGGGTACAAACGCATCACAGCTAATTAGTTAATGATGACATGAAGCAATTTTCATTATGAATAACGGCGGCTAATTCATTATTTAATACTCTGAATCTCGTCGGAAAAAATTAATTAAAAAATGCTTTACCATTGGAATATGTGGTAAAAGGAATGACGAGTTGAAAAGACTTGCAGACTTGAAAATTGTTTATTAGAGAAGCAGTGGAAAGTGAACGTAAAGTTTTATAAGTAAGCCAGGAAGATGGAAGAATATATGTAAGTTATTTTGCATGTTTAAAACAGACATATTATTATTATTAGTTATTTTGCATGTTTAAAATTGACATATTATTATTATTAGTTATTTTGCATGTTTAAAATTGACATATTATTATTATTAGTTATTCTGCATGTTTAAAATTGACATATTATTATTATTATTATTATTATTATTATTATTATTATTATTATTATTATTATTATTATTATTAATTTGAATGCTGAAGAAAACAATGATAATATTCTGTTGGCTTTACGGATTTGTACAATTATTTTGAAAGGAAGGGTATGAATACAGAACGAAAAATAATGTGGAATATATGACCTTCAAAGGAGGCAAAATTTGAAATATATACAGCGGCTGTTAAGCCACATCTTACCTAAAAAAATTAAATGTAGATTTTTTTATGTACAAGAGGAATAAAGCTGACGGTAATGACGTTACATTTTTGTGAATTATATGAAGCTTACAGATGGAAGTGCAAAGTGGTAAAGAGGCTACGTAGCCCAATAGATAGAGAGAACAGTAAAGTTATAAGAAAAGGGTGATTTGGTGGAAAAGATGGACAATTTTAAGGTCTTAAGTAATTGCTAACGAAAATTTACTTATTTGTCATCTGAGTTTTATGATGATGAATATATAAAAATATGAACAATATAATCTAACAAAAAGTATGGCCAATAAAAAATCAGTTAACAGTATTCCCCCCCACCCACCCCCAAAAAAAACGCACGGTGGAGGGGTTAGAGAGTTCACGATGGAAAGAAATGAATTTCTCTAATGTTGCAACAACCGGCAACAATGAGAAAATATTTCGTAAAGTCATCTTTTGGCTTCTAAATTCCATACAAATGTCTGGTGCTGTACCCTACACATCTGAATAACTAGTTCTTGAAATTGGAAATGGAACGTAAGATTTAGGCCAAAGGTCAAGCGCTGGGAGCTATGAGGTCATTCAACGCTGAAAAGAAAATTGAGAGTTACGGAGGTTTTAAAGGTGTAACAAGAAGAAAATCTCGCAGCTGAACTATGAAACAATTATTAGGAGAGGGTGGAAAGTAAGATGGAGGAGAGAGAATATGAACGGAGGTACAGTAAGGGAATGAAAGGGGTTGTAGCTAGAGCCCGAAGGGGCGGTGCAAAAAAACCTTGAGTAATACGCGGTGCACTAATGGCACTACTCCCCTACGGGGAAATAACTGGTTCTCACAGACTACGTGGATCAGTTCCAATTTAGCGAAGAAGAAACAATAATGGCAGTTATACTGTAATTCGGCGACACTTTCATAGCCCTCTAGAAACTTCTCCAAGAATGCCACGAATTTCCCGCTGTAAACGACAACTAAAGAGCCAATTAACTTGCAATTATTCAATGAACATTGGGTCGTTCGCATTCTCGTCCACGAAAAGGACACTAAAAACATACACGAATGCTTTTCGGTTAATGATTCTCTTTTCCCGCTCTGGATTTTTCATTGGAAACACCGACAGCAAACGTCGTTTACAAAATCCTGACGAACTATACCGTACATCCCAAACAGACTTCGACTGAGTGTTTCACAATCTCATTAGTCGAGGCTCATAAAAAAAAAAATCTGTTCTCATACTTTTATCAAATCAAGTTCGCCTAGTTAAAGAGTGAAGTGTGTATCTGAGAGATATACACACTTCTGGACCAACTACCGCAACAGAATTATTGAAGCCACAATGATGAAGTTGATAAGAAATTCAGTTGGTGGAATTTTATGTCTCAGGGGCTACACTTTCGCAGCATTCCTCCTCTTTTTTTTCACGGAATAAAAAAAAACGAATGCCAGGAATTTGGGGCATTCAGCAATAAACACCGAAAACAAGGATGGAGTTTACCTTCGAATAAAAAATAAGGAATGAATGCATGAATTCCACGTTTGCCGCGGCATGTATAAAAAAATCAGCACATGAAAAATAGCTGAAGTTGATATTACTAAAATTCACTGTTGGACCTTAGTCTGATTATCTATGAAATATAATCTGCTTAGTCAGTGCATTACAGAAGGCTTTTACATTCACAAATAAAATCTTATTGTCACATTCTTCTAAGTAAATACTTCAGAAGAAACCAGTATTGCCATAATTGTTTCGAATGCTTTTCGATGAAAATATACTACTCTGCTGTTTTTCTTTGGAACTAACTGAATTCTACACAGATTTTTCATGGAATCATTATAAATTTTGCGAAGGTTATTATCTCTCTTTTTATAGCATTATAAATATACATCTACGTTGCTTAGAATAGAGTCAAGCCGTAATATAAGTCAAGCAGGCCACATTTTCCACGGCATGGGGTTACATTGCTGAGCTCAAATATCATCGGCCTCAATAAAATTCCTCCATTCATTTCTTTCCTGTGTTTTCCCTTCCTCGAATCTCCACTCATCTCCAGTCTCCCGTATTCCAACTTTCCTAGTGCCTAGAGGAGCTCAGCTGACGCAATCATGTATTATTCTTTCTAGGGTGGTGCGAGACATATCCATGTCATCTCCATCTCCCTTCCTTTGCTATTTCGCCTACATGCGAACTTCCTAGGTTCCCTTTCAGTCCATTTGCTCCCCAAATCTTAATTAACCTGCCATATGTGATTGGCCTTTATTAGTCTTTCAGTAGACTCCATCTCCAGAGAATCTGTATTGGATATCACTGTGCCTAGATATAGGGAAGACGGGACCTCATCAATCCCTTATCCTGCGAATGTTATTACCCTCATATGCGCATAGCGCTTACTGTCTTCTTTTATTACTGTTTGTCTCAGTTCTCATTCCAGCTTTCAAAGCATGATGCCTTCTATTAAGGAAAAATAGTAAATGTTGCTGTAGTTTTCCTGATTAAAACAATGTCACCTGTCAGATTTCTATTGTTATTCCAATGCAAGCCTTCTCATCCACCGGTTTTTTATTATAAAACCCATGAAAAGGGTAAAAAGCAATGATGGTATAACAACTGCAAAACAATCCTTTAACATCCAAGAATATTTCTTATTTAATGCAAATGCCAATACAGCAGCCCAACTTCTTGCCCCTTTTTTGCCCAGGCTTGACGAAAATGTGCAAAACAACAAGAGAGAGAAGTTTTTTTCCCACATAGATGGTTGTTCTCTCTCTCACGCACACACACACACACACACAAACATACAAGCATGCTTTGTACAATTCAACAACCACATACATACGCAAAAGAAGGAATGAAGGGAAAACTTAAAAAAAAAAAAATTTGGTGGCATAATATTTGTCACTGATTTTATGTGAGAGAGAGAGAGAGAGAGAGAGAGAGAGAGAGAGAGAGAGAGAGAGAGAGAGAGAGAGAGAGAGAGCGTCCGCAACCATATGTAAAGTATGAATTTACCTGACTACAATAACCACGGCAAATTTGTATCAGCAGAAGGAGCAGGGGATGAAAAAAAAAAGACATATTTTCATGTCAAAGTCTTCAATATATGAATAACCCAATTAATTGGAAAATACCATTGTAATGGGATCCTTTGGCTATTATTGCATTAAATTCGAGAATTTCACGCATGAAATTTTAATTAGTCATCAAGAAACATTTTCAAAAGAGACATTTCATGTCTATGTGCATGAATGCTAATTGCCTTGTCGTAAATGATAGATTAATTTAAATTTGATCAGAGATATGTGTTATTTGATACTGTCGCAATAATCACAGATCTTATTGTAATTATAATTATTGGGAAATGATTTATAACTATCACAGTACTTGATATTTAATATCGATTTGCTGAATTATTATTATTATTATTATTATTATTATTATTATTATTGTTGTTGTTGTTGTTGTTGTTATTGTTACTATCAATACGCAAGGAGTTTATGATCATAAATACAGAATCCATTACAACCGTATGGAAGAGCATGTTGCTTAAATCCTGTGATGTACTGTACGCAAACTTTGCCGGTACCTTACCCGTATTTAGAGTAACCTGTTTGAAAAGCAATGTTACTAATTTCAGAAAAGGGAAATTAGGATGCCCATATTTTTTTTAACAGATTTCCAAAGTCAATGCAACTGCCAATCTATGTCACTCTTGATGGAAACAAGCAAAACAAGTTGCAAAGTATGTCGGGAGTAATGCACGTCCCTCGAAAGATGAAAAGTTACAGATCATGGAGAAAATTTCAAATCTCGCAGCAGATGGAAAGAAACCACTGTCGTCCCTGTTGGTAGGTCTGAATTCAGAGATCTACATCAGACCTCTTATCAAAAGCATCTTGCCACAACTAGGGCAAGGGGGTTGCTGCCTAAAAGACGGTTTAATGTAAACCAACCAACCACAGACACAGTAAATTACGTCGCGTACTTTTAGAGATCTTCCAAAATGTCAAAGGTGGTACTACTGAAGTCCCATCAGCAGCAGCAGAGAAGACCCATTTTAATACCAAACTGAATAAAATATTCTTTGGAGGAAAGGTAAATATCAAGCATATCTCTTTCAAGCCTGTTACACAATATAAAAACATTAATAAGATCTAGAACTTTCACCCAAGTGATATACAGAAAAAATGGAATGAAAAAAAAAACCATATTACTTACGCAGATGTAAACTGCAAGAAAAAGAAGTGGAAACAAAGGAACCACACGTGCAACTGTGAGAGAAAAAAAAGGACCTCGCAATTCCCTAAACCACTGAGAGGCAAAGTGCCCCAATTTAGTATCGCGCTCCGAAACCATCTAGAGGGGTGGATGAGATGCCACTGTGAATTAGGCTCCATCGAAATTTCATTTAGCCCTTCCTCTTGCTTCAAAAAAAAAAAAAAAAAAAAAAAAAAAAAAAAGTGTCGGACAACCTTCCATCCCCTCACCTGGGAAAATACCTTTTGCCTTCCCCTACCAGGGAAATGGTTTATAACTTATCAATCTCTGTAGGAAAGTAACCTTTTGGTGTACTGTACTAAAATCCTATGTAATTGGGCTTTAGTTATTGATAGTTTACCATTGGTAGACAAGGTTATTTTCTATAGTATGATGCTATAATGGAGAGCCTCCAACTAAGTTACAGAAAAATAATGACGATCTATCCCTCATTTCTAAAGAAAGCCTTAAAACTAACATTTTTCGCGACAGCGTAAGGATTTTAACAACGACGCGTTACAAGTGGACGGGTATATAAAGAGTATAGATAACTAAAAATTATCACATATCCGGGAGTTAAAAAGCAAAATAATTTTAATTAATACGATTTACATAAGAAACGAGTATTGATCCTGTTTCTGGAAAGGAGGCGAGAACAAACTACATTCGGGTAAACTTCAAGAAAAATCTGCAGTCATTCCAGCGGGATTCCAGCAAGATTCATGCCTTCCTTTTGCAAACTCTCTTTTTCTCTCAATTGCAGAGCCTGGAATAATAAACGAACATTGCATATCTGTTATACTTTTCAACTGGACGTCAAATCTGTGTGAAAACTAACAGCCACTTGATTTTATTACGATTTACTTCCACACACACACACACACACACACACACACAGAGAGAGAGAGAGAGAGAGAGAGAGAGAGAGAGAGAGAGAGAGAGAGAGAGAGAGAGAGACTAAAACACGCTTATGACAAACACGTAATAAATATAATAATTACATATAAGACAGAATATTGAGGACGAAATTTAAATAAAATCTTAAGAGAGCAAAAGCGAATATCGAGTATAACATAATTAGTTGTGGGATGGTAATGAATAAATAAAGGAAAGAGAAAATAATGACCAGTAAATAAAATGAGGAAAAGTAACAGAAAAAGCCGTACAAACCAAATAAATGACAGGCAAATGACACGATTAGAGAGAAAAGAAAACTAAGAAAATATCTGCAAAAACTAAATCATTATGGCTGTGCATGAGAAGAGATTCCCCAAACCCCTCACCCCCTTAAAAACAAAAGATACAATACTCATAAAAACAACATGAAGACTGAATCATCCCATTTCTAATGCCTCGTCTCTCTCTCCTTTCTGAGAAGGGCGCTGTTGTTATCAATGGCATCCCATAATAACACGCTTTTCTTTTTATCTAGTTTTGAATATAAGATTTACTGAAAATAAATGCAAAGTATTAATGATACCGGAGACTAGTTCTAAGTCGACATAAATAAATAATTCTATGTAAGTAAAAATCCACAGTTATATATATGAGACCAGCTGTATTTTTCAAAATAAAAAAATTATAAAAATTAATAAAACAATTTTTAATTATTTTTGTATTTTGAAAAATACAGCTTTCCTCATGTTATATAATTGTGGATTTTCACCTATCATTTCTGTCCACAGTTTAATCATGCACCGTAAATAATTCAGCGTTTAAGGAAAATGTTTCTATTTACAAGAAAAAAGCGAGACGCTCTCTTCCATCTTCTGTTTTCTCCAAGTCTAACTACTTCGTTTCTTTAAATATGTGTCAGACCACCCTCATCTTTCCTACCAATCCCCGTTCGTTATCTACCTGGGGTTAGTCAAGTGCGTAATACATGACAGAATAACGAATATCACGCTCCTGGTACTTTTGAAAAAATGTGTTTTTTTTACATTTTTAAAGATATGTGTTCTTAAACAAAAATCACACCCCTGTGACATTATGAGAGAAACAGCAAGACACTAGTTGTAAGACAAATAAAAAGAATATAGAGAGAGAAGATATAGTTATATATATATATAGAGAGATATATATATATATATATATATATATATATATATGTATATATATATATATATATATATATATGTGTGTGTGTTCACTAGTAGAATGGACAGGTGGGGAAAGTTACAATGGTATATATAAAAACATGAAGGTGTGGCCTTGGGCCTATGTTAAGGAGGTAGAAGGAGGAGATTGACCAAATTCCTAGTGGTTTTAGCCTATATGGATATCTTCTTCAAATGCACATATATTTCCAATGTCCTACAGGTTCAATTGATTGAAAAGATTCCAGCATCTTTCTTTTGTGGACAGCTGCCGAAAACCAACTCCGCCCCATATTAATTCATGCCTGTATTTTTATTGAGTTAATAACGCTAACGTACTGATTTTTGTGCTCTGTTATTCTTTGCGAATCTACCTTATAAATGTCGCGTTACTACACGGTATCTTGTAAACTCCGGCTTCTTCTTTGTTATTTAAGTATCACGTTAACGAGCGAACTCCCGATGGTTTGGGATAATGGAAAAGTAGATATTATTAGATATGGCCTTTTGGATGTTTTCATCAATTATGGAAGCTTTATTTTGTTGAAATCTATTTGTCTGTTGGTATATTTGTGCTGAATGTCTGAAAGATGCTGGAGATGAAAATTAAACCCCTTTTGGAGAGAATAATCCCAAAAACCACTAGAATCACTCCTCCTTCTTGAAACGCCACCTGCAGTTCATTTTTGAATATACCATTGTAACTTTCCCACCTGTCATATTCTACCAGTTAGCAGCACAAGGTGAAGTTCAATTATATATATATGTGTGTGTGTGTGTGTGTGTGTATATAGTATATATAAATACATATATCTCCTAAGTAAAATTGATAAAAGTAGCTGGTCTCATATATATAATTGTGTATTTTTATTGAGTTAATAATGGCAGATTTTACTCTAATTTGGAATTTATGTGTATGTATATATATATATATATGTATATATATATATATATATATATATATATATATATATATATATATATATATATATATATATATATATATATATATATATATATATATATATATATATATATATATATATATATATATATATATATATATATATATATATATATAATGTAATATATGATAAATTTGCACGTGGTATATATGAATGCTGTAGATGAAAATTAAAAGAGAGAATTCAACTTCACCTCCCATGCAGTATTTGAACTAATTTTTGCCGAGTTGCGAGCACAAGGTGAGGTTCAATTAAAGTGTCACTTACAGCACGAGTGTGTAAATATACTGTGTGTGTATATATATATATATATATATATATATATATATATATATATATATATATATATATATATAGATAGATAGAGATAAATAAAAACAAATAGATGAAACTTATAAGATATATATATATATATATATATATATATATATATATATATATATATATATATATATATATATATATATATATATATAGTATATATAGTGCGCGTGTGTGTGAGTGGCTTAGAGAGAAAGAGAGCGAGGAAAAATTAAGAACCTGGTTTGGGAGTTTTACTTTGCATCGTTCTCATTCAGAGATGCTGCAATTTTTTGCAGTACTCGTCGAGAAATCTTCAATTAAGGAATAGAAATAGTCACTAAGAACTGTTGATAAACTAATAACAATTGATCTTGATATACATAGTTCTGCATGAAACAATCGCTTTCTGCATAAAAAAAATACTCATAACATTACGTACAAATTCGCGCAACATAGATTAAGCTTTTTGCCTCGGTAAATAATATCACAGCCTGCATAAACAGGACCATA
>NC_089742.1:65476505-65486505 GCF_040412425.1 Macrobrachium rosenbergii | reverse complement strand
TTTTAGGGAGATGTGTATTATGTTTTTATTGCAGGGTTTAACTTACCGTTTCCTTTTGATGATCAGCCAAACGTATTTTAGTTCGGTAAAACACCCATTGCAAAATAAATGAAGATGAAAAGAACCACAGATTAACCAACTTTTCGAAACTATTGCCAACCAATCAGCTTCAAGCAATGGTCGTGACGTAATCAGTGGGCGGGGCATAGCTGCAAAGCAGGGTGGACTTTGCTATAGCTTTTGGCTCCATTTTACGATGAATCGTCAAAATGACATTTTGACGTAAAAATTTATTTTTATACCTGGAAGCAAATGATATTTACAGCTATATGTGTCAGATATTGTACGATATAACGTAATGAGAAAGATGTAAAATCTTTTGCTTATTAATAATACCTTTAGCAATATCTTTTTATGACTGATCTATGTAAATTTAGTTTTGGTGCTAGTTTGAAGAAAATAGTCTTACTATAAAGTTTAAAAAAGCGAAACAAAACTAAAAGATCAAAATCAAATTCAGAGTTTGCTGAAAACCAACATTTCTACACTTTCCTGTCAAAACGTATTTGCCACAAATAAAATGGCAACATGCAAAACTTCGATAAACTGGTCCTTCAATGATATACAGCACATTGCTATTTATTTCAGCCATTGTGTAGTAGAAAATATTACCTTCATTTCAGACGGCATGGGTACGATTGTACTTTTAGTTACTTTCCTACCTGAAAGCTATTAGCATGCAAAAACCAACGGAAAATTACTAATGACATTTCTATGGAAGTTGATTACAGGCGGTGGAAATGCTACCGGACAGCTGCATACTTAAGTGTTTGTAATAATCGTTTAAAAGAATAACTTTCAACCTTAGTTATCTATTCAAAATAATTTGCCTCTGCTATCTAACATACTGCTCTTTTCTCTTGACTGTCTCTTTTTCACATATGTGCATTGTATTCCTAGGAAGTTTGCCAGGTACTTAAATGACCGCTCCTTGTATATTCTACCGGCATATATCCGCATTATGGATAACAACCTACTTAGAATCTTTAAGAATTTTCTTGCCATTCTGATCGAATAAATTATTTCATCTATAAAATCATAAAACCACACATATTTTATGCTCATTGATTGATGTTCCACTCATTCAGTGACATGGTCCATAACTTATAAACGTATTCAACATCATATCTTAACGTGTTTATGCACGTTAAGTCTAACGCTTCTAACGACATCTCACCATTCCTTTAGACATTAACACACTTTCTGTCCGAATTCTAATCTTTGTCCTATTTTCCTTTGTTATTTTTCCGTGATTCTCTGGGAAAGAAGAGTACAAGCACTTTTATTACAGTGATATATATATATATATATATATATATATATATATATATATATATATATATATATATATATATATATATATATATTATAATATATATATATATATATATATATATATATATATATATATATATATATATATATATATATATATATATATATATAAGGCACCAACATTCATCTACAGAAAATTTTTGTCATACACCTGCTAATGCCTCATCATGTGTCATTTATTAACGTAATTTCCTCAATAACTCTTTCTGATATTCTATTAGCTCCACAACGATAATCTCACTGCTTGTTCCCGTGCACCAGTGGAAGTCACAAGATGAGAATAAAATGTGGGAGATCACAAATGAGACATTTCCTCGGAAGTACGGCAACGTCCTTAGATATGGCCTGCGTATAGGCCATGTACGCCTAACGCAGCTTTTTTTTTTTTTTCTATGAACACCAGCCCCATTACAATAACTTTCTGGTCCTCTTGACTGTGAGGCACTTGTTGAACGAATGTCCTTGTCTTGGGGATTATAGGGACCGATTTCTCTCTGAGGCACGAGGTGGGGATGGCAGGTACATCCTGGCCAAGACTCCTAGACAATACAATTTACAATAGTAGTGTCTTCAGGTTGCAGCAAATTTCAGTTCCAGAATTTCACGCTACTGACGTTCTAATCTGTTATAATGTACGAGTATATAGTACTGTTTTAACAAATATGTTTTAGAGTACTGTCTTACATCAGCTGAAATTTTTACCTGCCTGATGATTCCGACGTCAATGACACAAACACTTATGACACTTGATGATACTAATAAATCAAAATAATTTAACCGTTATTCCTTGGCTGACACAAGATGCTTAGTACCCAATGTCAGTATGAAAAGAAATAAATTTGCTTGCAATATAATATTGTAATAACTATAGATACTAGTAAAACTGAATTTTGAGTTTCACTTTTCGGTTCCCTAATCATTAATTTTGTTTAAAATGAAATATCATCACTAATCACAATATATTTATACTGCAATGGACTAAAATATCTAATGTATAAATTTTCTTTCAATTTGTAGTTGGTTTATCTGAATAACTTTCCGACACACACACATGCACACATCATCATTGTCTCTCTCTTTCTCTCTGGCTATTAAATATATATATATATATATATATATATATATATATATATATATATATATATATATATTATACACATATATATAATATATATATATATATATATATATATATACACATATATATATATATATATATATATATATATATATATATATATATATATATATATATATCCCATTTACATGACGTTCTTAAATATCTTCTTTCACAGACATTCGCTCAAAAGACCGTGCTTGAGTTAAAGCCACGATAAATCTGAAAGAAAAAGAAAAAAAAAAAACAACCTCCAAGTACTTTCGTGTAAATGTCTGGGATACATAGAAAAAAGACCAGTACACTAGAAGTAGTATAACACACACGACGAAAATAGATTTGGCTGCAATTTTTTGTCGTAAAACAACGGAGTTCCTTTTCCCCTGTTCTACAAGTACCAGTCTTTGTCCTGTTCTTTGTCGAGAGAGGAAATCCAATCAGCAGGATTGAGGAAATTGTTGAAAGCGCACACACACAAGCATACGCCATGAATTTCAATATTGGCGTCGAGGGAATGTTTCCTTGAGAATAAAAGAGAACATCGCAATAAAGGTGAGGACATAAAATATTAATTGACTTAATAAAAAAAAGCATGAAACAGATGCACGTACAAAGAAATAAGCACAGAGAGAGAGAGAGAGAGAGAGAGAGAGAGAGAGAAAGAAATAAGCACAGAGAGAGAGAGAGAGAGAGAGAGAGAGAGAGAGAGAGAGAGAGAGAGAGAGAGAGAGAGAGCCGGCTGAGCGAAGATCTATACAAATAGAGTATCACAAATACATCCATATGACAATTTCATTCCCGACACTCAAAGGATGTTGGTGAAAGGGGAAAATATAGCCAGACTGCTTCTGACAGAAAAGGGAAACAGGTCGCTCCTGATGCCAAAATGATGAGGCCTTTACTGACACACGGAATAGATCGGGATGCTGCTACCAGATATAAAAAGGGAGGGGGGGGGAAGATGATCATCCCGAGAGTAACTAGAATCAGTGAATTATATGCTTAACAGGATACATATGAATAAAAAACATACATACATATACATACATACTCGTAAGTATTTTAGGAACAAAAGTAATTTTGTTTTTATTTCACCTTGAATAACCATCGTATGAGAGAAACTGCAGAAAGTAGCTGCTCAACGAAATATATCAAAATAAACATTCATATCTGTTGTGGAGAGGAACACTGAAAAATATTCATTATGTCAAAAATATTTTAAGGCACAATGTACCTACAAGTATTTGGATCAGGAAGGTTTAACACCTACAAATGAAGCTCGACAACAAAAACAAGAGGAAAATCTCAAAGGTAACATCCAATTCCCTTTCATTGTTTTTCCATTGTTCCACTAACGCAGGAAACAACTAGTGTGACGACAAGAACACGATGAACCATTGAATACCTTCCAGAGAGAGAGAGAGAGAGAGAGAGAGAGAGAGAGAGAGAGAGAGAGAGAGAGAGAGAGAGAGAGAGAGAGAGAGATTATACTAATTTTTTCTCAACACTAAGAGAGGATTGAGAGAATGCTATTTCTCAACACTGAGAGAGAGAGAGAGAGAGAGAGAGAGAGAGAGAGAGAGAGAGAGAGAGAGAGAGAGAGTGCAAAGAGACAACCTCTTCTCAGTACTGAGAGAGAGAGAGAGAGAGAGAGAGAGAGAGAGAGAGAGAGAGAGAATGCTACACTAACATTTTCTCAGCCCAGAGAGAGAGAGAGAGAGAGAGAGAGAGAGAGAGAGATGTTATAATAATTTTTCTCAACTGAGAAAGGATTGAGAGAATGCTATTTCTCAACAGAGAGAGAGAGAGAGAGAGAGAGAGAGAGAGAGAGAGAGAGAGAGAGAGAGAGAGAGAGAGAATGCTACACTAACATTTTCTCAGCCCAGAGAGAGAGAGAGAGAGAGAGAGAGAGAGAGAGAGAGAGAGAGAGAGAGAGAGAGAGAGAGAGAGAGATGTTATACTAATTTTTTCTCAACACTGAGAGAGGATTGAGAGAATGCTATTTCTCAACAGTGAGAGAGAGAGAGAGAGAGAGAGAGAGAATTTTACACAAATTTGTTCTCATCATTCCATTTGCCTATGTGTTACAAATGTGATGACAAAGTGAAATCTAGCCATTAATTAAAATATCTTCATAAAACACGAAACATTTCCACTGTCACCAGCGGGCTTCATTTCCAGCCTTTACAGCTTAGCTTTACTTAGAAGGAATTATTTATCCCTAATCTATGAATTAGGCTGGAGGCATGCATTTTAAACCTCATGCACGATACTCGAAATGCAAAATGCCACGATAAACCGGAGGTTTATCCAGGTATCTGGAAACTATTGTCTGTATTCGCCACTGTGTTCGACTTGAGGCGCTTCATGTAACAAGGGAATTACAAAGAAATCCAGTTACAATGATATGTCACAACTCCTTCAGCTAACGACTGAAGAGGATTTTCTTCACACTCCTACAATATTTCTCTCTCAACATACAGACATTATACAATTGCACTGTGCTTATGTACGTAAACAGATATATATATTGCAATAACACACATATATATACATATGTGTGTATTTATACATATACATATGGTGTCAAACTACATCCGTTCCCCTTCCCAAGCAGGATTTTTAAAGCTCAAATCAAAAAGCTATTACAGCGATCCTGCTAACTAGCTACTTCCATTTTTGCCAAAAACAGTTGTTTTTCATTATGTCGGGCGCTAAAACCTCACATTCTGAATATTCTCTTACAACTTCAAAGTGCCATTAACCTATATATAACCAATAAGGGAATGTCTTAAACACGTTGATTACATTCTATACCATTAAAATAAAACTTTTCATTCGTCTTTAAAATCCTTACTAATGAACGAATCATTATTTATGATCTTCATTTCTTAACAGGCATGCTGAGTGTGGTTAATGAAAATGTTCATAATTGATTAAACGCTTCTATATTAGCCCTGCGATTTTCTAAGAGATCACTACCAAAGTAAAATTTCCTTTATGTTTGATTCGTCTTGTTACCACATTTCCCTACTTAGCTACATGATCATGTGACCATCCACCAACGGATATAAATGTACCCCACTAAATATCCTTTTAATTATGAACAGACAGGGTAATGGAATTCACAAGATGTCTAAGAAGACTTGAAAAGTCACAAGGATCTGACATCATAACTCGTCAAGTATATAAATTACACAAATTTTTAATGCTGACTCGCTATAAGTATATTATCGGAAAATTATCGATCGGAAGAATGAGTAACTGTAAAAATGTATAAATAATATGACTGCCAAACTACCGAATGAACGCTGAACAAATAATATTTAAAACAATAGCAACAACCAAATACATAATAATAATAATAATAATAATAATAATAATAATAATAACAATAATAATAATAATAATAATAATAATAATAATAATACAATCCACCCAGTCGAATGGGATGACTGCAGTAGAAAAATTATTATTATTATTATTATTATTATTATTATTATTATTATTATTATTATAAGTGAAAATGCAATAAACATTTTCTTAACAAATTCTTCATAAAACTCAACGACAAACGTAAAAGCAAACACACTTATTTACTTAAAACGATTTTAAAAACAAGTTATTTTTTAATTACGTGAGTTATTGGGTAAACTCCACGTCCTTTCCGGGATCACCTATCAATATTTAATCCCAAAGTATTTTAATCAGCAACACAAATACAGGTATACGCATAAACTCAGCCAATATGAACTCATTCAGAATGGCATACACGTATACTTAAGCACAAATTCATATGCACAAAATGTATACTCGTAAGACATTGTAGGTTTTGGAAGTTATTCTCGTGAAAAGAATTGACTATCTGTATCAAACAACTGAGTCAATGCAGCGTCAAACTACGCGAATAAGTCTAGAATACGCCATCTTTTTCATTCCACATTTTACGCCCTCCGTATTTACTATGCAAAAAAGCATGAGTTGTTAACACGAGTATTTACGTATATAGAAAAATGAACTCCAATTTCTCTGCTAGTTACGTAATGATACCTAGTATGTTACCTTTCAGGATGCTTAAGTTACTAGAGTTTCCCTCGAGAGAATGCGACACTTTTAATTATAAAAGAATAAAATAAAAGAAAATTAAAAATAAGCACAAGAAACATTGGTTGTGGGAACCCTAATTTCTCGACACTCAATCTTAACCTCTAGAGATTATGCTCAGCTCCACATGCCTAGTGTCTTTTCCCCAAATCAAACAATCACCCTTAATGGAATTAAGCTTCCATTTCCCTTGAGATTTCTTTAATGGAAAATTTTCCCTTTACTTATGACTTATGATATCCAACTTTATTGATCATCTTTGCAAGAACTTGCCAGCTGTGAACAAGGTTTACTATTTTCTTAATTGCATAACAAAAATCACCAACAGCTCTGACTTTTACAGTAACCATCTGAAAGCAATAAGCAAAGGCAAACCTTTTATTTTTTCTTGCATCATCACTTTCTATTACTTTTTAATTCCTCTCCTTTTCTCGATAAAACACCCGCTTTTCTAACCAGCTTATTTCCTTTTACTTCCCATTTTAATCATCATATTTCTTGTAACTTCCCATTTAAATAATTTTCCTAAGGAAAATGCCGCTGTTTAATTCAGCGTTTTTATCTGATCAGGACTGTTATTTAGGTATATTTTACTCTAATGGAACAAACACTCTTACAACTTCAGCCGCTACTATGCCTAGTCGCTTCTAGTGTCGTACTCTATTAGTTGTCTTTATTTTGTTCCCTGATAAGTGCTGTGTTTACCCAACTTTAATTCATTTTCGCCTTTTCCCCGAATTAGTTAGTGTGATGTTATCTGTACAGCATTGTTAAACAACAGGTTTTTTTTCCTACTGGAGTGCTGGTGTTCAGTGCATACAGCATTCTCTGTCAATTCAGCGAGATAATTTTCCTAAGGAAAATGCTGCTGTTTAATTCAGCGTTTTTATCTGATCAGGACTGTTATTTAGGTATATTTTACTCAAATGGAACAAACACTCTTTCTTCACCGTCCTACCGTGGGTTTCTGAATAAGAGACGCTTACACAAAAAAAAGTAAATATAAGGGTTTACATTTACTAAAAAGAGAGGTTAAGCAACACAGAGGAAAAAACTTATATATTAGCAGAAACTATTGTATTAAAAACATGACGATAACAGTGATGCTGAAAGTGTATTTCTGGGTTATCGTTAAGACTTTATTTAAATTATATTCATAAATAGAGTTTTTTTTTTATCACCGCAGTATACTGATCCAAAATACTAAAATTTACGACAGGCGGAGACTGACAATTATGCTTAAAAAAGATCAACACGCCAGTTTAAGAACACAGCTTTTCTCTCCAAGTGTAATATCAGCCTCAATAAACATAGCTGTAAGAAAAATTCCTAGACAAGTAAAACCAACAAAAGTTTCCAAATCCCGTTTTACTGCCTCCCCCGCCAACAACCCTTTCCCACCATAATGCCCCGAAAATCTCAATGAACGTGTAATATTTCAGATGTTTTTCTTCTTTGTGCCACTGTAATTTCGAGCAAAAAAAATGAGAGAGAGAGAGAGAGAGAGAGAGAGAGAGAGAGAGAGAGAGAGAGAGCGCCAAATGCAAAAGCAAATGCTAAATTCATATCACAAATCCATTCCCATTTCTTTCCCTCTACAGCCCAACGTGTTCCCTGTCTCACACTCCATCCTTCACCAGAAATGGATATTCCTGCCTTAGGTTTCAGGACCTATTCTTTCTTCCTCTTCTTCTTTCTTCTTTTTCATGGACCTTGGCTAGGAAAGTTGACTGACCTGGCCGTCTCACTGGCCTTTGCGTACAATGAGCCAATTCATATAGGCTGTTAATGAAGAGTGAATACAAAGGGGTTGTATCAGTACTGACGCCGGGGAGTCAATGCGTTTATGACACAGTGTTTGCGTAAATGAATGGAAGATAATACTCACCTTAAATAAAATAATTTCTCTCGTTCTTTCGGTCTACGACACACGATCACATACACACACACCTACATACAAGCAAACAAATTACACCAGAAAGATATGACCTTCTCCAGCTAATTTCGCTATGGAGGAAAATTAAATGAAAAAAGAAGGAAAGAAAGAAAATAATGGTAGATTTTTATTCTACAGGTAAATCCGAGAAAATGAGGAAAGCCTCTTTCCAAATAATTCGTCATTCACAAAATTTCTGCATCGCCAATATACTCCCAAATTTTCATTAATGATTCCCATCAACGGATTACGATATGTCATTTGCAGTGGCTCTTTCAGGGCGGCCAAATAAAAAATAACTTGAAAAAAAGTTAAAAACCAAACAGAAAAATCTGAAATGAACTCGTATATTTTCAATAAATGGTAAATGAACTGCAATACTTTATGATCGTTGACGAATTATTGAACTGGAATTCAGGTAAGAAATAGGAAAGATTAAAAATTATATATAAAAAAAATCATCTTGCAAAATAAGTTTATTGTCACAAATGAGAGAAATAGTTAATAAACAGAAACTAATTATTACGCTAATAACTACACCAGAATTTACCAAATAAAAAAATAACAGAAAACAACTACAATATCAGTTAAGGTGTTTTTTCGACGGAGAAGTATTAATGGTAAATAAATGGTGACAATACAGTATAAAAGGGGAATAACAGATTTATGTAAATTCCGCCCAATTATTAAGCCATATTTCCTTAACTTCTCAGCGAAAATTAAAAAAAAATACATATACACATACAACTACATATTTAAACAAGACACTGAAAATTTCCACACACAATGGTCAGTCACAAGTCTTTCAAAATATTTTTCAACGCCATGATTTTTTATTTTTTTGCAAAAAAAAAAAAAATGTTGCCAGGGTGACAGAACTCTCAGAAATGAAGCGAATGTCACCGTAGTTAATTGGCGAGATTCTAAAAATAATAACAAACGCAACAGGGCATAACGTTATTGCACATAAAGAATACGACAAATAACGGAGCCGATTTACGTATCCATAATTAATAGTATCTCTCAAACCATTACATTCGTAACAAAAGAACATTTTGTCCACCCACCATCTGAATAGTCACAGATACGATATCTGTAAAACATCCAGTAAAGTTTAATTAACAGTTAGCAACAGTAGGTACTATCCTTACGACGACCCCACACCCATGTCGCAATACGTTATATGAAACCGTACATAAAGCAACGACTGATGATTAACTTTTGCAACGCCTAAACCCAACAACGTAAAAACAGACAAGGTATGTGAGTTCAAAGAATGTAATGCTGACGTATTAAAGGTATTATTGGCTTTTACCTAGGAAATGCTATACCTCAGAGGAAATACTCCCGCGAATAAATGAAGTTAAATATCAAAACATCAGATCATTGCAAATTTTACTTAGGAAAAAGAAAAGGATGATATTGCATTATTTACCGAGTATGGCCTT
>NC_089742.1:65466505-65471505 GCF_040412425.1 Macrobrachium rosenbergii | reverse complement strand
ATATATATATATATATATATATATATATATAATATATATATATATATATATATATATATATATATACATATTATACATATATATATATATATATATATATATATATATATATATATATATATATATATATATATATATATACAACGAAGTCATGGAAACTAACCTATTCCACTGCAATTACCGCCGTCGACCATTCTTCAAAAGAGAAAAATCTAAATATAAAAGATTTTTAAAAAAATCCTTTCAAACGTCCCGAGTGATTTCCTAGCCCCTTTTTAGCGCCACAACTAGAACTGGTTCCAAAGGACGTCATACCCTCGTTAATAGCAGTCATTTTTGCAGCCACTTCTGAAGGTAATAATTCCCATTAACATGCCGTAGTTGAGGTCACTGGCCCCTCTGTGACGTAAAACCTCTCGCCTGTGCAGAGATTTAGGAATCATAAATCCGCTGAAGAGATGAGCTCTCATCCTCCCACCGTCCTCAAGGACTTCACAGGCACTGGGAAACGTAACCATTTATTTTCTTTTTTATTTTCTGCTACATCAACTTTGTATACCTTATTCTGTGGGGGATGTTATCAGTTTGGTTTCCTCCTCGAAAATATGTGAAATTACGGATTTTAGTAATGTAGGTATTCCTTTCACCTTGGACAACACTAAAAGGTATCAACATTATATGGAAATATACAATAAAATGGAATACACTGAAAAAAAGACCCGATTTGCTCAACATGCTAAAAACATGTCGTGCACAACTGCTGGAATTTATGACTAGAAACCTGTACCCACGACAGCTGAAATGTGCGAATGCTGCTGCATCCTCAGCAAACGTACTAAACTGCAACATTAAAATTAGAACTTAACATGCTACGGCCTCTCCCTTACTTACTGTCACCTGTGAGCACGACAGAAAAAAATAATGCATATGCAAAAAGGAACGAAAATCCATGTACGATGGGCCGCTCTCGATATTATGCGTATTCGTCTTCAGGGGTCACGAAAGAAACATAAAGGAAGAGGGAGAGGAGGAGGTAGATGGCGAGGGAGAGGGAGAGACCCTAAAGGTCCTTTCTCCCAAAAATAGTTCTCTCTCTCTCTCTCTCTCTCTCTCTCAAACATGTTTGAAAGCAATCTTTATGGATGTCCTCGTTTCTTTTTCGGTGTTTATATACATCAGTCATATATAATTCCTTCTAGATTGTGACTTTTTCAAAGAGATTGGATTCGATAATGTATATATGTATGTGTGTATACTGTATGTATATGTATATATATATATATATATATATATATATATATATATATATATATATATATATATATATATATATGTTGGTATATGTGTGTTTATGTGTAAAGAGAGTGTATGTGTATATGTATGTATATATACACATGTGTTGTGTGTGTGTGTGTGCCAATGTCTGTGCGTGACGTTAGTTTCATTTCATATTTACTAAATCCTTTCTTAATTACGGATGCCAATGTTTTAAGTAAATTGCCTTGCTGCAACACTGAAATTAATTATAACCCTTCTCCTTATTTCTCCGTTTTTAATACTATAAAATGATTCTGTACTATTAAATTATTAATTTATTTTATGTCTCTACACATAATAATGAGAAATTTTTTGTTTTCCTAATAACCTATGCCTGATAGCCAACTAGATTTTAAGGAGCTTTCATATGAAACGACAGATCTTCTCACATCTCGATTTCCACTTTCTAATTCTAACCTTTTTAACAAACCCAAAATTTCTATCTCTCGTTTTTTCCTGCTAACTCTAACTTTCATACTCCAGGAAAATCGTCTCTGTTGAATACAACTCAAATCCTAGGCAGCTTTGGTGCCATCTGGAATGATGTTAACTCACACCACTGTCAGGACGGCCCAAGGTCTTATTGTTGGAACAACGCCGACACAGCCGTCAGAGAAGAGAAAATCTACTCATTTACCTAAAGGCTTGCTCTTAGTTATGAGATCTCCCCCAATGAACTGCCTATGGAAGCAACTCCATGAGGAGTACCGAAAAGCATTCACGGTTCGGGAACTCGAGATGTATGTGTGTGTGTGTGTATGTATGTATATATACATATATGTGTGTGTGCATATATTTATATATATATATGCATACACACATATAAATATATTACATATATATTTATATAGATGACACGAGAATGATATGCATGTATGTATGTGTGTAACATATATTATGTATATTAATATATATATATTGTATATTATATATACTATTATATATATATATTATATATATATATATATATATATATATATATATATAGAGAGAGAGATAGAGAGAGAGAGAGAGAGAGAGAGAGAGAGAGAGAGAGAGAGAGAGAGGTGTCTGAGAGGTTCTGTGTCTAGTAAGGGACGAGTAGAGACATTTCAGGTGCCAGGGAAGAGGTCCAGCAAATGCTCCTGCTACTGCGGGCAGGGCACGGGATGGGATGGTTGCTTAAAAAGGTAAGTAAAATATAGAGAGGGACAGCAAAATGGGGAAGCTAAGGTCAGAACCGTAATTGTTAACTTGATTTACGACAAACCTATGAATAAATAATGTAACTGTTCATATTAATCCTCGATAACAAGTATAACTTCCGCTGTCTCACAATTTGTACTTCAAACTCCATACGTCCAGACACTAATTCCAGGTGGTTAAATTAAAAGTGACCTTTCGACTTTGATATACTGAAGCAGGTTCGCAAGTTAAAGACTGTAGTGTAAAGCTGGAAATAACTATTATTTTTAACGAACAAGCTCATCGAGAAACGTCTTGGTCTTATATTAATAAAAAAAAAAAAAAAAGTTTATGTTCTTTCATTCCATGTCTACGCTTGCCTCCTTTTCTATCTTGTATGTGGTAAATGGGAGTCGCACTAGATAATATTATTTTTTTGGTTTGTACATCTCATGAACTGTAAAAAATTACATGCCTTTCACATCAATAATATAAGTTGTCCCTGATATTACGCGCTATGCAGCGACTGTAAAATAATATGAAAAGGTGATGCGATCTAGGGGTGCATTTATAAGTACACTGTATGCCTCCAAACACTTAGAAATGGTTGGTGCTGAAGTAACAGAGTACCTTTTATGTCACTGAGACATCAAAATATTTTTCCAAACACACACACATATTGTTCCGGGGCAGGAACGAGCTTTACGTTTGTTATCTGTTTAGCTACGCAATGAATTGGACAACATGTAAGTGGAAAGAGTGTTTACGTTTGTTATCTGTTTAGCTACGCAATGAATTGGACAACATGTAAGTGGAAAGAGTGTTTAATTTAAAAATGTCAAGTGGGAGGAGAAGTATGTGAATTTCAAGATAAAATCAGTAATATGTGAAGGGTTTCAAATGGTTTAACGTTTGTTTATATATATATATATATATATATATATATATATATATATATATATATATATATATATATATATATATATATATGTGTGTGTGTGTGTGTGTGTGTGTGTGTGTGTGTGTGTGTGTGTGTGTGTGTATAACAATTTAAGAATAACTTCCGTCCAGTAGTCTGGAAGTCAATGCCATTCTCTCTCTCTCTCCCACATATTTATATTGTATATATACATACATACATGAGTGTATTTTCGTGTGATTGTGTAAACGCACACGTAAAAACGCGCAGTCCTATGATAAAACTTGTACTGCTATGTTAAGCCGTCCACCCCATGTATATTTCGTAGATGCCACAAACAGTATCACCTGGAAGGCTGGGTATAACAATATTCCTGTCCCAATGTGATTCCAGTTTTGCCTTCGCTGACCTTTACCTCAGTTGACTCAATCTGTTCTGTTTATTCTGTGAAAATTTAATTTCCTTCCAGAATTATTCCAGGCTTCTTTTAATCCTCAGCAATCCGTGTCTTCGTCGAATTCAAATTATACGAAAATTAGGGAAGCATTACAGATGATACTTAGGATTTACTGACCTGATCAGAGAAATACAGACGTTATTACGTGGAGATGAGTGAAGGACGGTTTTAGTAAATTCTCCAATAACTGTTTATTCGAATTCTAGGAAAGATGCATAAAGTTAACTGGGCTATTTTTTTTTTTATTTATTTCTTGACCCCATGCATCCAAAGACCTGAGAATATGGGCCATTCGATATTCTCCTTATGTCGTGCCCTTCTAGTACAGTAGAATTAAGAGATTTCATCTCCTATTTTTTTTTTAAATAACTACCATTACTTCACCTCGTTAAAAGCTGAACAAGCACACTCACACACAGACAGACACACCCAAAAAATATACACACACACATATAGATATATATATATATATATATATATATATATATATATATATATATATATATATATATATATATATATATATACATTGTATATATAATATATAGACATGCGTGTTTGCGTGTGTCTGTGTATGTTGTGTGAGTGTCACAGGTGAAATAAAACGAAAGACAGGAATCCTGATTGGTTTCAATTTATTTTGACATCAAAACGAAACCAGACAGGATTCGTGCCTTTTGTTCCATCCTTTCATGTGATATTTTGTATTTAAACGTCAGACGTCTCAGCGAGTTCCAGCATATATATATATATAACATATATATATATATATATATATACATATATATATATATATATATATATATATATATATATATATATATATATATATATATATATATATATATATATGTATTTATATGTATATATATGCTTAAAAATCACCGTAGTGCACGTGACTTCAGTGTACTGTATAAGAATCCACAGGAAAAAATTTTTTCCCGTGGGATTCCTTACACATATATATATATATATATATATATATATATATATATATATATATATATATATATATATATATATATATATATATAAGCGAATCCCACCAGGAAAAATAATTTTCTGTAAGTAACATGCATCTAGTGATTTTTAAGCATATACTATAGTAACGATATATCTGCAGTGGATATATATATATATATA
>NC_089742.1:65461505-65464005 GCF_040412425.1 Macrobrachium rosenbergii | reverse complement strand
AAATACACATTACGTTTTAATTCCCACGCCGTTAATAGTTATGTACATAGAATACAAATCCTCAGCGAGATTATGACGATAAATATTCCCAAATAAAACCGCAAATACCTTCGAAAATCTGAAAAAGGTGAACAAAAATAAGCAACCAGCTGCGTAATCTTCCTTTGAACCACAGACCCTAAAACATTACCATAATCCCACGGGGAAAAAATGAGTAAATCACCCGCATGGGAATTACGTTGTGATGAATTGCGGGGCTTGGCGTAATGCGGAGCAGAATTATCTGCGGATTGAAAGCTGTCAGTCCTCTTTGCATCGCTCCGTGTCATTGACTGACCTCAAAATGATGAAGTCATTGCAAGTCGCGTGAGGAGGAATCTGCTTTAATTGGCGTCATACGTTCGGAATGGAGCGGAGATTAAGCATCCTATTATATGCTGCTGGGATGATTGGGAGTTGGACTCGAGTTAAGCTGAATCTCAAAATGATTTTGGGACGAATGAGGATTCCTCTGGAGTAAGAGCTCAAAACCACTTAAAAATGCGCTTGGGATGAAGGAAGAATTCATCGGAGTTAGAGCCCGATTCGACTGAGAACTTGATATGCATTTGGGATGAATGAGCTTCCTACTGAGTTAGAACTCGATATGCCCTAGGCGAGGACAAGGAATCCTGCGAGTTAGAACTGGTAGCTCTTGGTATTAATAATTACGTCGAGTTAGAACTCGGTATGCTCTTGGAATTAATAAAGAATTACGTCGAGTTACAACTCGATATGCTCTTGGAATTAATAAACAATTACGTCGAGTTAGAACTCGATATGCTCTTGGAATTAATATCGAACTACGTCGAGTTACAACTCGATATGCTCTTGGAATTAATAAACAATTACGTCGAGTTAGAACTTGATATGCGCTTGGAATTAATAACGAATTACGTCGAGTTACAACTCGATATGGTCTTGGGATTAATAAAGAATTACGTCGAGTCAGAACTTGATATGCTCTTTGAATTAATAACCAATTACGTCGATTTTAGAACTCATTATGCTCTTGGAATTAAGAGAGAATTGCATTCGTGTTAAAACTTGGTTTGTTCTTGGAATTCATGAAGAATTACATGGAGTTATAACTTGGTTTGCTCTTACGATGAACGAGGACTTCCGTGGATCCAAAGGTTGCTTAGGCTTAGAACTTGATTCTACCAGGCTGAGAGTTCGATTCGAGTTAAAGGTCGCTATGTTTGTGTGATAAGGGATGAATCTCTTGTAGTATAAGCTGTATTCAAGTTAGAACTCGATGAGCTCTTTGGATAAATGAAGACTCCTATGGGGTCACCAGCCCGATTACAGTTATCACTCGATGGACCCTAGGTCATTTTTTACTACATAAAACTTTAATTCATCTTCCACTGAAAGATTTCCGTTTCCATCTCAATTATGTTTCGGCTCTTGTTATCATATGTTCGCTTTCCAACACTTCCCATTAATTTTATTTTCCTTCCAATATCTTAATTCATTAAGAGTTGCTCGGTGAATTTGCCATGAAACTAATATTATTCATCATTTATCTCATAAAGTTTCTTCAACCGTCTTGTAAGTAATTACTTCTTTGTTATTCACTCTATTCTGTCGTTTCAAGCACTTCTTACCTTCATTTCCTCTCAAATAACGGGTTTCCATGAGAATTTCTTGCGTTTAATCTTATTTATTCTTTTTCTATTTATTAAGTAATGTTTCTGATGTATTTTTTCTTTTTTGCAGAGTTCTTATTATGTTATTTCACGTATGCATACACACAAGCACACTCACACGCGCTAGCACGAAAACACAAACACTCATACATACATACATACACATATATATATGTATATGTATATTATATATATACATATATACAGTATATAAAGTCAAACAAGTGTCATCACAAGACAACCAATTACGTAGTAATTTTTCGAATGCAATGAAGATAAACACTCTCCTCTCATTGAGTGACGTAAGATACTTCTCAGTTTAAAACAACTAAAAAATTAAGATATGCTTCAAACAATATGAATTTCCTTGCAATAACAATCAATGAGCTTTATTCACGAACCATACCGCAGTTAAGACTTATTTTACCTGTAGGGTATAAATGCATTTATCGTTCGTGACACCGAGTACACTTCAAGGAAGATCCTCAACAATTAATAGATAAAACATTAATTTAGGAAAAAAATTAAATACGGTTTCAATTTATGCCGAGTCAGGCGTACCAACATTCAGGTGTCATGCAGGGCTACCTCTGGTTAAATGCCGGGTTCACCAGCATTAATGAGAAGTGTCTTGTGCCTCACTCCCAAACGCTCAGGGAATTAATTTCTTGTGGATTTCATTTCAGTCATTCTACCTCATGTTCATTTCTTTCATGCTGTTATTTTACAGATTTATGAGCGTTATTCTTATAACTGTAATCTACTGAAATATTACATTTTTTCTCTGGTATAGTCAAAAACTGTAATTT
>NC_089742.1:65436505-65456505 GCF_040412425.1 Macrobrachium rosenbergii | reverse complement strand
AATGGCTCAACCTCACAATATCCTTAATCCATTCCAGGAATGTTATCTTTGATTGGAAATCCTATTTTCGTCAATGTTGTTCCCTTTTCCATCCTTTTTAAAGAGATATAATTCATCACTCCGGCCATTTTCATGTCCGATTTTTAATGTTACATAAAATGTCTTTCGTGTTTGTTAATTCTCTGGTTTTATTTAGCTGCGGGATCTTAACAATATGTAATTTTAGGATTACTCCACAAATCATTTTATGCTTGCTACGTTTTTATTTGATTTATATTTTCAGTCTTGAAAATGGAGCCACGGTCCTGGAACGCTGGCCTGTCATATAAATCTCAGAAATGCTGAGCAGACCTTTGGCTATTCTTTTTCCCTTTAATCTACAAGTTTATGGAATTATTCTTGGCGTTACAAACACACACTCACAGATACATAAATACATACATATATGCATTCATAAATAAACATGTACACGGCCTACCCTACACATACACATACGTACACACAAATCTTCATCCTTTTATTTCCTTAATATTTTTACTTTCGTAATAATCTTTTCACAAAACTTATTTTGTATTTCTTAACTATCTATTTTAAACCTTTTCATGTTCACATCACATCACCCTGTACCATCTCAGGTAACTGGGTAACAACTATGGATGAATAAAGCACACTTTGTTAACATAAATACTTCGCTCTACTTATTTTCAGCAACTAAAAGTTCTGCCTCCCAGAATATGTGGAGCCTTGAAATCAGTTATTTAAAACGTGTATTTAATTGTGACCCTACTTTGAGCCATTTTGCTGGAAATACGAAGCTTGAGAGAAAAAAAAAATCCTTCCCTTCCATACAAGGACACCTGTCACTGCCAAATTTATTATTTAGCTGTTAAACAACGAGGGAACCTCCGTTCAGAGCCTTAGTCAATCTTTATACTCACAGAGACGGTTCTTAAGCAATGCACCGTCTACTTCCCTTCCACACAACATAAGGGGCCACTCAAGTTAATCTTGCAACCAAACTCGTGCCTTCTATATACTGAAGTCCCTTCCGTTTCAATACCTCCCCATTCATCTAGCAACCACATCTCTGGTCTCCTCTTTTCCCACAACCTATTGGCAACTGTTCTCTCAGCAACAAAAATACTTTGGAGAATTCTTACCCATTTTCGCTAGTGCTATCCATATTACCACATCTATCGTTTCCCTTTCTTTCAAACGTTCTTACTTCATGTTTACGTTTTATAAGTACACTAAGCAAACAATTGGTCTCATCAGCTTCCATAATTATTCTTCCACTGTTCTTCTACTTTACAATCAACATCCACACTTCTCTTTCATCAGATAGAGCTAACTCAGCACTTCTTACACTACTACATTAGTTGTCTAAGACATTCTTCTTTCATTTTATATCTTTCGAAGATACCCTGCTGCACTTTTCCTCTCGTCTTGCCATCAGCCTGCGCCTTTGCTACCAAATACACATACAAATGTACCACTTCCATTTTTTCTTTCATAATTCATACTCTTACTTATTGTTCTTTCCCCTAGCTACAGTTTACTGTTATGGCCCTACTCTTTCAACCATTCGCTTTCAAATTCCCTCTCCTCTTGCAAATATGTTACTCTCCCCCCCACTTTTTTTTTGGCGTGTGTGTGGGGGCTGGGTGGGGGGACTCCTGTACTTTTACTTCTCTACCGGGAATTAAAAGAGCACCATCCGCAAAAATAATCCATTCCACACTCCAGTTGCATTCTGCAAACTTCCACCTACATTTCGTGTTCTTTCCTGACATGTCTCATCACTGCGCCCATTCAAAACACCGTACAGCCACAGAGGCATAATGCACCATTGTGCCACACCCATTTTTAAAGCAAACGAGTCACTCTCACGTCTGCACATTCTAGCAGAACCTTTCATTCCGTCATGACAGGCGTTCAGCCTATTACCTGGCATTCTACACCATACATCCTCTATACCCTTTGTATCATCTCTCTCATCGTGTCTGCAATTAGCTCTCTCTATTTACTCTCATATGTTAAAATCAGACAACGTCTTTCCATTATCAATCCTTCTGTCATCTATCTTATTTTCTTTATTAAAACATTCCCATACACCATACTAGATCCCTACACAATATGCAACCTATTTTTTTTTTTAAAGCAAATGTTCCTGACTATGATAGACCTAATCCAAAGTGACAGAAACACCGTTGAAATGCTACGATTTATCCGTTTCGTGAGGTGGAAGAAAAAATATGAAAAGAGAAATAAGAAGTCTCTCATGGAGCCACATTTACATCTCGGTGCTTTTGACAGCCCAAGTCTGAGACTTCGTTTATGGGGACGTCGGCACCTTTCAAACATGAAATGGAAAAAATATTACCTGTCGTTCTGTTTTGGGTCTCGCATACTTCTCAAATGAACTTTGCTGATGTCAACGAAGTTTGAATAACATGGTAATAACGTAAGTGTTGCCTACAGTCTATGCATTTGTATCAGTGTTTGTCTGGCCAGTTAAGTACATAATTTACATATATGCAAAGAACTAGCACAAGCATCTTGCAAACCGGAATACGCTGATTCATAGTTCAACGGCTAACTTAGGTCACTGATTTTAGAGAGAGAGAGAGAGAGAGAGAGAGAGAGAGAGAGAGAGAGAGAGAGAGAGAGAGAGAGAGAGAGATATTTACAAAGCTATTTGAGGGTCTGAGTTAGACGTTGTGATTTCAGGTAAACCGAATCAGACATAAGGCCATTACCACATCAAACGCTACATGAACACATTTTTTCAAAGCCCGAACCACCGTTATTTGGCATCCATGACCTCTGCCACTGTGACCCCTGTTTTATTCATTCAATAAATCAGTCAACATCAATCATATTTGTGTCGTCCTCGCTGCGGCTGTAAACGAACAAACAATGAAATGAAATGAAATACAGCGAAGTTACAGCAAGTTTTATTTACTGTCGTGATATTTTTCCACCGGTAGTTATATTTGTTCTTTATTTGTCAATTTACTTTATTCATTTTTTTCTCTTTCATTTCTACTGCTGTTCATTTGTTTTTTCTTGCCACTCAGACGGCTCAGTGTTCTTATAATAATACTTACGCTTCATATCTACCTTCATTTCTATCGTTATTATTTTCAGAATTTTCTTTTTAAGCCTTCTTTATGAGATCTCTATCACTGGCGATATGGGATTGCTTCACCCGTAAAACATGGCATTGCTGCACTACGCACTGCTAAGCCCGCCAAATCCTCTATACCAGAAAGAGTATATGTTGCAATCCATTGCATTTCATTTCAGCTGCCTGGCCTACACCAATCCACTGGATTTATTTTACTTTCCGATGCTCTTTGCCGTTGTATCAACAGGCATATGAACCTTTTCGGATATCCATGTTCCGCTGGTTGTTTTAAGATCGCCAAGAACTGGCGTAATATCGACTTGAACTGTTTTTTTTTTATTTTGCTGTAAAAAATAAAACAATCAGTCCTTGAATAACAATACCCTATTGTTCTTTATTGTTTTATAAGTTTTTACTATACCTCAAAATTATTAAACACATTCTCCCTATATTATGTAAAACATATGTGAACATAAACGTCAATTGTCGACCAAGGCTCTGAAAGAAAGAGGTAATTTGCATGAGATGAAAATATAATAAGTTCTTTATTTTTGGTTCATCCCCGATGACAACTGCCCAAACATATTCTAAGAGAGCACCTAACATATACGGTTATTCAAAATAAACATTCCATCAAAATACTGATGGTAATAAACTGAAGCATATACAAGAGCAGGAATAAAGGGTATTGATGAAAAATTTTACCAAAAATACTCACTCTGGCCTCATGATAGGTAGTCATTTAGTTTAGATTCAGCCAATTTATCCTCTCTCTATGATCATTCTAACAATCTAAAGCCTTTCTTCCTTTCAGCTTAATCTATAGTCGGGGTAGCTGTTTATTAATGAGCCTTTTCCAACAGGTCATTTCATAACTTTTCTGTCACCTCTTACTCTCTAAAATCTTTCATTTTCGGAAATATCTCCCCCTCGCCCCTGCCATACAAAAAATTCCTCATAGGAAATATATCTAAAATTCTGAAACCTTTAATTCTAAAGCACCCCGCTGGATATCAGAAATATCTTGCATTATCGGATCTCTTTAGAGATCTAAAGTCTTTGCCTCAATAAAATCTCCTCGCATCAGAACCGCTTCTTCTATGGAAATCTCTACGAGGATTTTAAAAAGTTTCATCTTAAGAAATCAACTGATGGTTCTAGAATCGCTCATTTTAGTGAATCATTTAAGGAATGTACAACGTTTCTTCTCAGTTATAGAGAACGCTACTTTCATGGAAATCTCTCTTTCGTATTCTGCAATTTTTCAGAGGCTGCAGGGTATTCATTTTCATCTTAAAATATTCCTGCAGGAATCTGCAACCTTTCGTTTTAATGAATCTCTTTCGGGGCCAGAACATTTAATCTCTGTACGTCCCTCAAGGGCTCTGTAACATTTCATATTAAAGAATATCGCCTAAACTCCAAAACATTTTTTCTTATGAAATTGCTTCAGGACTACTGACCATTTTATTTTAGGCATTCTCTCTCCTCCGCCTGCTCAGAATATCTGGTTACTTGGAAAGTTCTCCATGACTGTAAAGCGTTCCCACAACAATAATCTCAATTAAAATCAAGCTCTAGTTTTCAAAAATATCCGGGATTAAAAGCTTATTATTGGCGATTCCGTACTCTAATATATTTCGTTTCATTATCTCTTCCGTTTTCTAGGATACTTTATTTTATTTCGCTCAAGAGGATCCTGCGCACAATTAAGTTGAAGAGTCAATAAACAAATATACATTTTTATCTACAACTCGGTTATCGGATTCTCTCTCTCTCTCTCTCTCTCTCTTTCTCTCTCTCTCGTAACGAAGTTCGTCCTCTGTTTATAAATCCCTCAAGGACACAGCTTTCCGCATGTTTCGGGAACCTCTCCAAAACATCATGTGGCTCCAATCCAGAAATCTCTCTGTCTATGTAGATTAAGCTGGCCTTATGCCAGCACGGGCTCTTGCTGGTTGAGCAGGCCGTATTGATTTCCTTTAAAGTTCCACTATAGGTTATTATCCTTCCAAAAGTTCTGGTAATTTGAATTTGGCAATTAGAAACGAACTGCGATTTTATTCTTGTGTCGTTTTTGTGAAAACCTTGGACACCTGTTGATTTACTGATCTTACACAATGGGTCAATAATACATGTCCAGATAGACCCACAAATCTAGAAGAAAATAATCATGCCGGGATAAAATAATAACTCTTATTTTCTAAGTCTTTATATTCAGTTTAGTATAATTTTAGTATTTTCTAAAAACGGTCTTTACTCTCTGCAGAATAAAAGACGACCTCTATTAACACAACGTAAAACAAGCATAAACCATAAACAATGCCATATCATTTATAGAAATAAAAAAAGTATATCCCTACTTCGTAAAACACATAAAAGCGGAAAAAAAGTGTGTTTTCCTCCCTACAAAATCCTGGCAATCTCGGTTGTTGCCAAGCACAAGTCCATTCCAGGCCGTGACCCGACGCGCCCCCTTCATCATCGCGCAGCTCTTCGAAATATATGTTCGTTCCCCGAGCTAATTTTCCATGCAGGGAATTTCCAGTTCAGAGTGCCCATTCATCGCTTAAGACTCCTTAACCTACACAGTGACTCGAACGGAACTAAGATCGACTTGCATTGCAGTTACGCTGTTACGGACGGTGAGAATTGGACTTCGGTTCGATTACAAGAGAAAATTAGGAGTGGTACATTTGCTATGAAATTTTCAAGAATCCTTTGGTACTTTGGTCAACGGCAAAAATAAGAACAACTGCATGCAAAAAGGCTCCTGCACTGCAAAGATTATATGTGTAGACGGCATGATTGCATCGGCATATCTCACACAAAGCCAGCCCACTCACCTAAAACTAGAGTAAAACGAATAACCAAAGAAACAGAAAACTGTTTGTCAGGTCAACTAGGCTTCCCCCCCCTGCCAAAGATTTGAGTTTCTAGTCCCCTCTAAAGTCCTCTCTTCCCTCAGGTCTTAATCCCACTTTTCCTGGAAATGGTGATTCTCGCTCACAGGACCCTGGCGATGGAGTTAGCAGATTAACGGCCACCGGCATAGCCAGGGGACACCATTAGCGAGGAGAAAGTTGGGGAGAGGTTGGATCGTACCTTCCAAGGACTGGCATCAGATTAAGGTGTGGTGCCACGTGGGGACGCATGGCTTCGACTCCCATCATGCATCTGTAACCCATGGGTCCGCCATATAAAAGGGAGCTAATGACCGGCGTCCGGACACAAGGCTGGCTTAATCTTAAACAACAACGGCGCCCGGAGAAAGAACAACTTGAGATTCCGAGAGAACCAGATGAGAGGCGACACAGCCTCATTCCTTCGCCCCTTTGCCTCTTGACCTAGTATCTGCCAGTCATAACTTGCCTTCCCCGGCCCCCCGCCCCCAAATTCCATAGACTGTCGTCAACAGCCCAGAGAGACGTCCTTGAGGATAAGGTAATGTGAGCCGTGGAGATTCCAGGTCACCTTTCCTTCTTCTATTACTAATTTTCATCACAACTTCCTTTCCTCCTTTCCATACCTGGAGTGATATTAGTGACCTGTTTGTTGATTATTATTTTTTGCATTGATGAAGTGCTATTATTGTGTTTTGTGAATATTTATGAGAGAAGAATCCCCTGTCTTCAGCAGAACCCTCCTCAGTGCCAAAATCCATTCATCAGGTAATCTCTTAACTGTATCATTGCAGATCAAACCTGACGCATTGAACCGACTCTGCCCCGATTGTATGCTCCCATCGTGCCCGCTAAGACGGGCGTGCTCTTGTAGAATCTTCCTTGCATCGAGTGCCAAGAAGGCCCTCTCACCCAAGAAGTAATTCACATTTTCCATTATGATCAATTGATTCTGAAATTTAGGTCTTGAAGACCAAGCTCCGGAACCCATCAGGATTATTCGGCACACCTTGTCATATGGGCTGCTGCTTTAGCTGCTTTATCAGCCTCTTCATTTCCCTTAATCGTCCACATGGGCAAATAGTCCCCCCCTCAGCAGTGCAGGCTCACGTTCTGCTTGTGCATTGTCCCCCTATTTTAGTAACTGTTATCAAGTATTTTCTCAATTATCAACCGGTGCTGTAATGTATCAGGACCCTAGTGGCCCTCCACAACCTTAAATTAATTGTCGATACATTCTTGCCATTATTTAGAGATTTCTCTTATAATTACATGTATAATTGATTGATTGAATGATACTGCTATGTGTGTGGAAACGTGATCGGATGTGGCCTCCCCCAACTCTTGTGCTAATAAACTCAAGTCCCTGCATTCACATCTAACAGTATATAAGATATGTATATATATATATATATATATATATATATATATATAATATATATATATATATATATATATTACATGTGCGTGTAAGGTCCATGGATCAACATCACGCATTATACCCACAAGTCGACCCAGCAGTAAATAGCTGCCAACTTCAGCAAGGGTCAGGAAAAGGGCAGTAGGGCTCACAATCCCATCTCTAAAAACGTGCTTTGAACCGGAAGGCTCTAATTTACTGACGTCGTCACCTTTAAAGAGAAAGAATGCGAACGGTGAAAAGAATATATATATATATATATATATATATATATATATATATATATATATATATATATAATATATATATATATATATATGGACTGAATATTATTTGACAGTTATTATTATTATTATTATTATTATTATTATTATTATATATATGTATATATATATATATACTATATATATGCATATATATATAGTATATATACTATAAATATATGCATATATATATATACATATATATATATATATATATAAATATATATAAAAATAACTGTCAAATTATTATATATGTATATAATAACTGTCAAATATTCAGCTCGTTATCAGACTTCCATTCCTGACTAACTCACTGTTTACATTATTAAAAAAAACAAGTTGATTTCAAAAGCACAGGATTCATAATTATTCAGTGTAATATGTATGTTCCTCTAGATAATATTGATCTGAAAAGTATTCGCAGATAGGAAGAAAATGTAATAAAAATATACATAACTAACTGAAGAAATCAATCAAAAACATAAAACCCCTTAACTTGAATATTTTAGTTTCAAACAAAATATGGGATATGTCACCTAAATATTTCAGTATTTCTCCTTGATCTAAAGAGAAATTATGTTAGTTGTTTAAGTATAAATAAACTAATACAAGAACCTAATATATAATGGTGTGTGAATGTGTGTGTATATATATATATATATATATATATAATATTATATATATATATATATATATATATATATATATATATTCATCATGCGTCTTTTCCCCTTTTAGAGGGATTGGCGCCACAAATACATGTCCCTACGGTTTCCCAGAAATTCTTCACGGGTGAGGTTGCAAGCCCCATGCCCTTATCATCGAGTCTGGCGGAGGACTGTAACCATTTACAGTTAGGTGGGAAATAGTGATCCAAGGACTGACCTGCAAACTTCATCCAAGGCCTGCTTTGAATGAACTACTTATGCCCTTGGGCTGATTGTTGCATATATATATATATATATATATATATATATATATATATATATATATATATATATATATATATATATATAATATATATATATATATATATATATATATATATATATACAGTACGTCACTGCATGAGCTCACAAAGGCCTGCAAATTTGTATGACCAAAGCAATTTTTCAGACTATCTATTCACTTACTCTTTTCATACATTTATTCATTTATTACTGTATTTATTTATTCACACACTTGTTACTTCATTTACAGGAGGAAATTGAAAGCTCAGTTAGCCATTTTCAATCCTATTTATTAATTTAGCAGCAGAAACTGAAAATCTATTTACTGAACTGTCTTATATATAATATATATATATATATAATATATATATATATATATATATATATATATATATATATATATATATATATATATATATATATATATATATATATATATATATATATATACATATACACATACACAGACATATATATATATATATTGTATTTGTACTTTTCCATGCATTGCATTATGATAATGAATAAAAGAGACCAAACTGTAACAGTGGATGTCACAGCAAAACGAGAGAGACATAACAGATTGGAAATGAAAAATTACGCGGGTAGAATGAAATAAGGGGAACGATGACCAATGGAGAAAATCAGGAGAAAGAGTGAAGAGGAAAATGAAAAAGGTGGGGGAGATATTTTGGGGAGTAGGTGAAGAAGGACGAGTGATGAAAAAAGGAATGAGTAGTTGGCCGAGGGAAGACAGAAAAAATATTACGAAAGAAGCCAGGATAAAGGAAAGAAAATTGGAAAAATTGGAAATGAAAAAGGTGGTGGAAAAAGGAAGAGGGAGGTAAGGTTGAGCAAGAAAGAGGAAAACAGGGAACGGTGGATGAGCAGAAAAAAAGAGGAAAAGGAAAATAGAAAGATGAAGCTGAGGAAGAAAAGAAGAATCAGAGGTAAATAGAATGAGGAAGCCGAGAAAGAAAGGAGGAGGAACCAGATGAAAATAGGAAGGCTACGAGTAAAAGAGGGAGGGAAGGGAAGGTTCAGGGAGAAGGGAGGAAAGGGAGGGAGGGGGGTGGAGGTGAAGGAGAGCGAGGATAGAATCCGAGGCACTAGCAATCAAGTTCGATCAATGGCCGACGCATCCACTAGTATAACCTCCCCGAAGCTCCCGGACTTTAAAGGGGACGGACTGACGAAATAATTGGGCGAAGGAAAAGTCGAAAGGAAGGAAGAAAAAAAGGTGGGGAAATAAAATATCGAGAGGTCAGGTGGAATTCCTTCTTCCGACGAAATTCCTTGTCATATCCTCTGCAGGAATAACTTTTATTTGCCTATGCCACTCGTGCTGTCACTTCTGATGTGTGCTTTATTTTAAGTAATTGTCTCCAAACCTTTATATAATATATACAAATGTATATATTCAACCATAATTACACATACAAATATATACAAACATAAACATGACTACAGTTTAAATATATATATATATATATATATATATATATATATATATATATATATATATATATATATACTATATATATAGTATATATATATATATATATATATATATATATATATGGTATATATACTATATATATATATATATATATATATATATATATATATATATATATATATATATATATATATATATATTAGTATGTGGTTCAATAGATTTAATTACAAACACTCAAACCTATATATACATGTACGTATGTACGTATATATACATACTCATATATATACATATATATATACATATATATATACTGTATAAATATATAAATATATATATATATATATATATATATATATATTAATATATGTTATTATAATCCTTTATCACTTACACAATTATTCTGCGCATTAGTAGAATTACTAACAAGATCTCATTCAAACTGGATGGTATCTAATGGAGTATTTATTCAGAAAAAGTTACAAGCTTTCTTGGACAAACAGTCCTCATTATCAAGTGTCCGTACAATGACCAGACGCGTAGTCCAGCTGTATTTATATCTGTGTGCTGGGTACTTTAATCCTATAATTGCCTTACTCCTCCTGTGTGACCCCATCCCCCTCATGACCTTGGCCTCTCTCTGCCCGCTTCTTCATCCAGGTGTTCGGTTCCCGTGTGTCCTCTTGCGTTTTTCCTTCGTTTCCTTGCTACTGTGGAGTGTACGATTTTTCTCGATATGCTGTCTTCAAAGCCATTTCTGGTGTTCCCTGCCATTGTGTTGTTAGCGCATGTTAAGAAGGCGTTCTCTACAACCAGTCTGGCCGTTTTGTCGGTGTTCCTGTACAGAAAACTCATGTTTTCCCAGTCTATTTTACGGTCATTTTCCCAACAGTGTTTGGCAACTGCCGACGTCTGATTATGATGCCTTATGTTCTGCAAGTGTTGTTTGCTTTGCTCTTTACAGGATTTGCCAGTTTCGCCATAGTACCCATCTTCACAGTCTAAACACACTGCCATATATACGCCGGCCCCCGCCTCTACCGACTTTTTTGTTTCTAACTATTTTATTCCTAATAGTGTTTTTGTAGCTGCCTATCAGTTTGAAATTATCTAGCTTCCTGTTGACGGGTGTAATAGAGTTGTTGTCCGGGACTGTAATCGTTTTCTTCCCTACCAAATGTTCCTTTTCTATCCTTTCCCTCTCCCCAAAATAGTTTTTTCTTGCCTTGATGTGCCTTGCTCCTCCCACCAGTACTTAGGTATACTAATCTCCTAAAACTCCCCTCAGGTATTCCAGCTTTCATCTAAGAATTCGGGACTGCAAATCTTATAAGCACTAATGGCCAACCCTGTCGTTACTCCTATTTTCATTTCTTTCCATGTATGTATGAATAGGTGTGTGTCTTCTTCCTGTATACCTCGAATTTTAAATTTTCCCCTTCCCTCTTTACCAGGACATCCAAGAAAGGAATTTCTCCCTCCTTCTTCTCTTCTTCTACTGTGAACTTGATGTGTTCATTTATGTTTTCTAAGAACTTGTGTAGTTCTTCCCTTTCTCCCTTATAAATAATCAAGATGTCATCCACGCATCTTACCCATTTTACGATATTTAAGTTCCCTTTATTTACGTTGCCCACCTCTTCCGTTTCAAACCATTCCATAAAGATATTACCTAGGATTGGTGAAAGACTCGAACCCATGGCCACGCCATTTTATTTATTTTTTTTTTGTATATAATGGTTTTCGCCCCACTTGAACACATTAACGCTGAGGGCCGCTGATAACAGTTTTATTAAAACGTCATGATCTAGGTCGCACGTATAAACCCCTCCCTCCATATTCTTTTTTATTATTTCCTTCGTCGATTTGACTGGTACATTGGTGAACAGGGAAGTTACATCCAAACTTGCAAATTTACAACCTTTTACGTTCTTTTTAGATAATTCATCTATAAGGTTCATGCTATGTTTTAAATGCCCTTCAGATACTAAGCCCACCCATTTTCCCATTATGTTGGAGGGAAATTTCCCCAGCCTCCAGTGCGGTGATCCCATCGATGCCACGATCGGTCTTAGCGGGCACCCTTCCTTCCTTGTGGATCTTAGGACTACCATAAATGTATGGGATCTCTGGACTTTCCACTGATTTTACTCTATGTTCTAATTCCTTTTCTTAGTTTTGTCGTGATTTTTGTCAACGCTTCCTTACTTTTTTTGTTAAAATTGCAGATATATATATATATATATATATATATATATATATATGTATATATATATATATATATATATGTATATATATATGTATATATATATATATATTTATATAATAGCAAAATACATTAAAACTTAAAATACAGCCAAATCAGTACATGGATACTAGTACACGCGGGGAACCACAAAACTACAGGACTTATTGCATAGATCTTACTCTTCGAATTCGGATGGTTGATCGTGGATATCTACGTCGTCTTTCGTAATTTCAAAGTTTAAAATATTTACGAACTTTTTAGTCCACTTTCCTTCGTGAACTAATCATCCCAATTGACATACAAGCGCTCGGAATGTGTCCCATCAATTCTCTTTATTCTCCTAAATAATTTGTCACCATGATAATGAAAAATCTGGCATTTCATACTGTAATGATATAAAGGCCCTCTGATATAAAAGCAGTAATAGAATTGAAACTAAGGACGCAACAAATGTAATGTGATTAACGATAACCAGCTATTTTTTTTACATAAACACAATTGTCATTTAATCATAATGTTGTTATTGTTTTTCCCAACATTATCGTCACCGTTATTGTTATTATTATTATTATTATTATTATTATTATTATTATTATTATTATTATTTATAAGATGAATCTATTCGTATGGAACAAGCCACAAGGGCCAATGACTTGAAATTCAAGCTTCCAAAAAAAATAAGGTATTCACTGGAAAGAAGTAACAAGAAATATTAGGAAATATATGAAGATGAGATTCGTTATTAAACATGAAAAAAATGAATGAACCTTTATTGAATAACTAAATAAAAATGTAAGTGAATTATTATTATTATTATTATTATTATTATTATTATTATTATTATTATTATTATTATTATTATTATTATTGGTAGCTTCATCATTATTACTGTTGTCATTGTTGATAGCATCATCGTGACCTCCATCATAATTATCAATATATTACTCTTCAAAATTATTATAATAATAATAAATTTACGATCATTATCATAGTAATTTAAGGCCAGGGCAAAACTTTATGGCATAATTAGCATGTGCAGACCTCCCTTGGAAGAGAAACCTCTAAGGCCCGAGACAAATGCTTCCAGCGATAAATGCCGAGGATTAAGATGTTTGGAGCATTTGCATATCTCACTGAGAGTTTTTTTTTCTTTGGCAAGAACTGTGTGTTTAAACACGGTCGAATGCACATTGATACGAAGATATGTCTTCTCCCTCGAGTTTGTGTGTGCGTGTGTTTTTATTAACTTGGTGATTATACTCTATCACATAAGAACATTCAATGTACTTAATACTCACATACAAACAGCTCAAAGATAATGCATTTAAGATTCTGTGCTCAATCTTGACAGTAGCGAATCTCGGTAAACCCTTTACAAAAGATCCTCACAAAAACAAAAACAAAAAATGGGTTCCTCCAGATGTGTATAAATGTTTTTTTTTTTTTTCTTACTGGAAATTATTTTCATAACTAGGCAAACATTTCCTACACGATGCCCTTTACATTTCGAATCAAAGGCTCCCCGTTTCCATAAGGCCCCAGCTCTTACTTCCAACTTGATTACACTTCAACCGTGCAGAGCTGCACTTCCTCTGCCCTCAGAATGTGTGGCAACAGAGAATTTCCGAGTCAATCCATTTTACCAGTGTTGCATACCATTCACTTCAAGTAAATGAAATTCACTTCCTGTCTCCGTGCTTCCAGGGTGATTTTAATAAGTTCCCAAGTTTAAGAATTATTGCAAATGACACCCACGAAGGAATAAAGATCAAAATTATTCAACACTGATTCATACATTCCTTTCCTGCAGTGCTCAGCTCGACCTATACCTGCCCCCCAGTCTCTTGTGTGTGTGTGTAAGTGTGTGTAATATATATATATATATATATATATATATATATATATATATATATATATATATATATATATATATATATATATATATATATATGTATATATATATATATATATATATATATATGAGTGTATATATATATATATATATATATATATATATATATATGTATATATATATATGTATTATATATATATATATATATATATATATATATATATGTATATATATATATATATATATATATATATATATTTATATATATATATACAATACATAAGTATAAATGTATATGAATATATATATGAATATTAAAAATTACAAAAATATACACGTGATTTGTTTATCAGATGAAGCCACAGGAAAACTTGAAAGAAATATTGAGTGCTAGTACTTCCATGGAATTAACACATCTTCGAGGCATAAAAGCGACTTTTTGCCTGAAGATTAATTACACATAAAAAGTACTTGGCACTCTATATAGTTTCTTTTTCAAGATTTTCCTGGCTTCTGCTAATATATGTATGTATGTACGTATGTATATATATATATGAATATATATATATATATATATATATATATATATATATATATATATATATATATATATATATATATATATACACATTTTATGTATACAGTATATGTATGTATATATATATATATATATTTTATAGATTTTATGTATATATATATATATATATATATATATATATATATATATATATATATATATATATATATATATATATATATATATATGAGAATTAAAAACTGGCCACTACACGTCTACGAACGCCTCCGAACATACAGTGGAAAAGAGAACTAAGGGAATCCAGTGAGAATAGAAATAACATAAAGAAATTCATTATTCTTCGCAACAGACCTGCACATATTCTTTTCTTTTTTTTTACCTCCGTTGTCACGTGCTAAATCATATTAGAAAAGAGCATAACGACTTTTATTAGATTAGCTTTTATGTCCCTCCTTTCTCCTTCTACCTCCTCCCTACCCCGGAGCTCGTACCCCTCACCTATCTGTACCTTCTCCACACATACACACACACGCACGCACGCATACACATACACACACACACACACGCACACACAGCTCTCACAATGATCAAGCAGGCGTGACTTAATTAAAGTTCCCTTCCAACTTGTAATGAAGAAAAAGACTTAGAAAAGAAACACTCCACGAGATGGGAAAATTATTAGTTTTCGTTTTCTTTAAAAAGAAAAGAATTTAAAAGGACCCTAAAAATTATGATAACAGGTTACTTGACAGAATAAACGCTAAAGGGGAAATTATAGTTCATTCATTCAATTGATATAAGACGGAAAAAATTGTTTTTATTCGAATGAGAAATCAGAGAGAGAGAGAGAGAGAGAGAGAGAGAGAGAGACATGTGCAGAGAGAGAGAGAGAGATATATTACATACATACATTGCACACACACATATATATACTATATATATATATATATATGCATATATATATATATATATATATATATATATATATATAAATTTTATAATATATGTATGTATACTATGTATATGTGTGTATATATACATCCATGTGCTTTACCTCTTCTTCTATTAAAGTGGGTGGTCGCCATAATGTATTAAGCTTCCTATTCTCTGCAAGTCTTTTTAGTATGAGTTTGCTAATCACATGGCTGCCATCCATCACCGCTTAGACCAAACGATGAACGATAGATTTCCCAGGAAACGGTCCCGAGTCTTTTTCCCTTTCTGTAGGAATGCACTCTAGTCTCTTGCTGTGAGAAGAGAGGTTAGAACTCAAAATGCCACTTTTCTTATGAAGGAGGAGTGGTAGCCTGCACACTCACACAAAAGTTCGGTCACAACATGCTGCCCTCTTTCTAACGCAATGCTCCACTCACCTGAAACTTGACCTGACTCTCTCTCTCTCTCTCTCTCTCTCTCTCTCTCTTCTTATATATCTATTTATATATATATATATTTATATATATATATATATATATATATATATATATATATATATATATATATATATATATATATATATATATATATACATACATTAATTATATATTTATATATATATTATGTGTATATATATGTGTATATATATATATATATATATATATATATATATATATATATATATATATATTATATATACACACACACATATACATATATATATGATTGCCAAAGAAGCTACAAATGATATTTTTATATTTCCAATTATTATGCCGCAATAGTTTGTAAATATCTAAATCACCATAACTTGAGAATTACTCTTACTTAAAGGGAATAAACGTAATACGGTAGCCTACCCTGATCAGGATTCGAACCCATGTTTTTTTAAGTTTGGTACATGGGAATCGCTTTGACACAATGCATCAAACCAGAAAAAGGAATATGACTGAAAGGAACGATTCCTGTAAACATGCAGATCTACAGGATCGTCCTGGTGGATGAGTTCATTTTACCTAGAAGTCGACAATGATATATATTAATGAAGTATATATATATATATAATGACATATATATATATATATATATATATATATATATATATATATATATATATAGAGAGAGAGAGAGAGAGAGAGAGAGAGAGAGAGAGAGAGAGAGAGAGAGAGCTCAGCTCATCGAAAAACATATTCTGAAGGGATAGTAACTTATTCCTGCCTGTTTCAAAATTAGAGACCAAATATAACCATTTTTCCCCGTTTTTAATTTTCTGTAAAAGAAAACTATTGAGATAGCTATTTGTCTGTCCGTCCGCACTTTTTCTATCCGCCCTCAGACTTTAAAACTACTGAGGCTAGAAGGCTGCAAATTGGTATGTTAAACACAGAGAACTTTGTACTAATCAAGATTCATACACATCTCTCATGAAACGTATGTGTTGTACACAAGCAGTACAAATTCTCTCTCTCTCTCTCTCTCTCTCTCTCTCTCTCTCTCTCTCTCTCTGTTATTAAGTTTCCTCTTGAAAGTTAAAGAGAACTGGAGGGTTACTTTCGAAAGTCGATATTTTATCTTGATCAAATATAAGGACACAATTTACTTTAGGGATGAACCGGATTCATATTCTCTGTTCACAGTGTTCTAATCAGTATAATCATCTCTTTTAAGGTCCAGAGAAGGATTAAAGTACAATTATGGATAATACATTTCTTAATTCTCGGAAATTAATAACATTGAATTCTTGGAAAGATCATCGAATTCTTGTAAATCTAGAACATTCCTGAATTTTCAAAATTATAAAACAGAATGAATTCTTGGAACTGTGAAAGACTGCACTGTTGGAAGTGATAAACATTAATGAAATTCTGGATATGAGAGACATTACCAGCTTAATTGAAAATCCTGAGTGTTCAACAGACCATCGACAGTAATCACATCTCTTCCACCTTTGCATAGTTGCATCCTTCTGTGTCAGTCATTCTGTCATTCTCTGATAAGGTATTCATCTCTTAGGGTACGGCCACACTGCGGGCGGCGAGCGGCTAGGTAGCGTTTAGCGACAAGCGGCAGCGGTAGCGTTAACGCGTTACGCGTTACTTGGCCATACTGGAGCAGCCGAAGACGGACGCGACACGTTAGTTGAAGCTGATCATCAGTGCAGACATGTCATCATTAAATTTGTCTAGAAAATTATTTTCGTTTGAAAATACTTCCGTACAGTTAAAAGAAATGTCGGTACAGTTAAAGAAATGTCGGTACAGAAAAAGTTCAGACTTATGATTTTAACAAGAGAGGAATATAACGGAGTGAATTTTATAATCTATATAAACAGTCTCGAATGTACAATAACAAATTTTGCGTATGAGCCACGGATCGGTTGATGTATTGCACAGCAAACTTGAAGAAAGGCTGAAAAAACCTGTAGGAAGCTTCAGAGAAACCATTGCTCCTGATGGAAGACGCTCGGAACTCCGCATTTGTTTTTTTAAATGCTGCATCGTGAACTGTGAGGTTTGGCAAGGCGTCAAATCGCCCCGCTCCTCCAGCGTGGCCACCCACTTAAGAATTGTTGTTTCATAATTAGCGGCAGTTGCGCCGCTTGCAGTGTGGCCGTACCCTTATGGAAACTAATTGTCCCCATGTGTATTTACCAAACAAGACAAATCTGACATTGAACGCATCGGTCTTTTGATGGATGTTATCCAACTGATCACTGACCGCCATGACTCTTCTTGTAAAGAATATTAGGTAGTAGTAACAAACCATTACTTTCCAATGCTTGTCCTCTGGTTATGAAATATAATAGTTACGGCCCCATTAAAGTTGCCTGTAATTTAATAGCGACTCCCAAGGCGCGCTGTGACTTCCAAACTAATAAACTATCTTAATCAAAATCAAATAAATAAATATAATATGAATATGAGATGAAAAGTTTTTATTCTATTTATGTAGAACAGCAGCAAAAAAGAAATGCACTGTCATTTCGGTGAAGAAAAATGTAAAATTAAAAACTATGCTCTGATCACATACTGTATTCATTACGATAATTATCCTAAACTTTGATTTCCCTATAACAGTGCAGTGCAATGCAGTCTCTCTCTCTCTCTCTCTCTCTCTCTCTCTCTCTCTCTCTCTCTCTCTCTCTCTCTCTTCTCTCTTTATATATATATATATATATATATATATATATATATATATATATATATATATATATATAATATATATATATATATATATATATATATATATATATATATATATATATATATATATATATATATAAGATGTTATAACATATCCACTTTTCAGACAGACTAGCTCATGCATTGCCTTTTCAGGTACAGCCTTGTCGCCTACATCGATGCTTTATCTGTTAAAAAACACACACGCACACACACATATATAAGACACAGACTGACCGACAGACCGACAGACGAACACACAAACACCCACACACTGTGCGTGTGTGTGTATGGAAACCATTATTTAATTCTTTAAAATCGAAAAATCGCTGATATCTGGAAATGACCAATAATGAACTCTTACATATGATAAGCATTATTAAACTTCTAAAAATGAGAACTCCTGAATTTTTTGCACATAAGACTAAAACCTGCATAGCTAAGTGACTTTCAAGATGCCGAAAAGTATCTTTAATAAATGAATATTGTTCGCTGTCAATGGCAGCCTTCTACTGACAATTTATATTTTTACTTTTTTTTTCAGTCTGCATCGGAGCGAAGATCATTCAACCAAAATGAAATGTATATTTAGATGCCATTCATACAAATTTTAGTCATCTAAAATACCCTAATTATACCCAAAACTGATTCGTGCCCATGAAGTCCATCAAGTAAACAAGTCATGCTTAGCGTTTCAGCTAAATATTCAGAGTTTTAGGAACTGTGAAAAATAATCCTGATCGCGCTGTACATATGACAGCACATATCAAGCATCCTTAGCTGTATAAAAAGTCATCTTTTAATGTCACTTATAAACGCAATATATGAATCCAATAATGCCTCTGTTCGGAAAGAGAAACTGGCCTACCGATGCAGATAGTCAAGAATGCTAATCGCATGTCCTTTTTACAAATTACTTCTAGTTTCCACAACTGTGCCCTTCTAAGTGATGACCGAAAACAAAAACTTCATAAACATTCTTTTCATCGAATATGATGGTAGACTTGATGTCGCTATTCACTTTCGAAAATTTACATCTGGCTGAGTATCTCTGAAAAAAATAACTTCATAATTATGCATATGAAAATGTCGATTCTGTCGAGGATTGTATCCAACTGATAT
>NC_089742.1:65419005-65431505 GCF_040412425.1 Macrobrachium rosenbergii | reverse complement strand
AGTCAGAAATTTATTTCTGTTCCACACGTGATTGTGTGTTGATGATTTCTATATATATATATATATATATATATATATATATATATATATATATATATATATATGCGTGTGTGTGTGTGTGTGTTATATATACTGTATATATACGTGTATGTATAAATATACCTTAGGGAAGATGGTTCCGGAAGTTTTCAACACACACAAAACACACACACACATACATATATATATATATATATATATATATATATATATATATATATATATATATATATATATATATATGCGTATATGTGCATATGTTATTGCAGAGGCGCAGAGACAGAGACAGATGTCATCCGTTTAAAATTTCAACCTTTCAAAACATATTTATTCCTGTGAAACTTTACTGTGATATACAGAAATAAAAAAAAAAGGAGAGGAAACGTTCTTATCATATCTGATTCGAAATCATGTCAATGTTGTATTTGGAAAGGGCGCATCGCTTGTTTCAGGTTTTATTTTTTCATTTTTCTTCCTGCATAATATTTCTGGGGTCCCCTCTCTCTTCCGGCAGTCATTTTCTGGTGTCAAATATTTCCATGATAATTTCGTCTCCCGAAAAGCGGCCTCGACGAGTGTGTTGGCGCTTATCAAACGTTGGCCTAGACTTTCAGCAGCGGAGAGAGAGAGAGAGAGAGAGAGAGAGAGAGAGAAGGGGTGGAAGGGGGCGAAGACACCCTCCCCAAACACATACACAGCCGCAAACAAAAATGAATGCTATGTCTCTCTCAGTAACGAGAGAATTCTTGCTCTGCAACAAAAGTGTTCGCTCTATATCTTCCTTGTCAACTATTCAATTCTCCCCCTTTCGATTATTCTTTCAACCTTTTTCTTCGCCCTATCTCCAGGATTTATAACAGTCGCATCCCAACTTTATTTTTTTTTTTTTTTGCTTGTTTCTACTTTTACCTGTCACTACGCTGTTCTCTCTCTCTCTCTCTCTCTCTCTCTCTCTCTCTCTCTCTCTCCCTCTCTCTCTCTCTCTCTTCCTACATTTTGAGTCCCATACTTTGACCATTCCGGCCTTCCCTCCCGCGTTCGGCCCCTTCCAGCTTCCTAATTTCTCTTTTGTTCCTTTTTCTCGCCACTGCCCTCTTCATTGCATTTGTTTCTGTCACTCTTTCTTCCCAATCCATTTCGCATTCCATTCACCTCATTCTTATTTTGCCACTTCTTTCCCACTTTTCGTTGGAGTGCCATTTGTTTACCCGGTCCGTTCCATGCGTTGGGCTATTCCACTCCACTACTTACTTTTTATATTTTTTCCTTTGGACTGGAAATTTTTCTTACTATTTTCTTTTTTTAGACCAGTCCTTAGTAACCCATTTAGTTAGGCGATTTTTTCCTCAGTTTTTGCACCCATGTTTTTAAAAGTCTTTTCCAACTGCGTGTGGGTAATTTTTGATACTTGGGAAGCATTTTTTAATATTTTTATGGTTAATTCACTAAAACTTTCACGGCGTCCTAATTCTGGTTTTATTAATAACTAAAATGATACTCTGACACCAGCTGAATTCTTCAGAAAGCGATCAGTCGATATTTTTTTTACAAAATATCCAACACTTCTTGAAACAGAATCCTTTAGAGACCAATCCAACCATGACCAATCGACCAATTCAGCTATGATCTGGTTAATCAGTCATCTGGCATATTCAAAGTCAACTGACTGGCCACTTAATCAGTTAATAATAATTACGTGTTTTCTACTCATTTTGCTGTGTCAATCTGAGCTGCTGGTATGAGACCTGTAATACGGGAATAACTTTGTTGACTGGAACAGGAATGACTGGAAACATTTACAAAATGCCCCATGGGAATGAATTTGTTGACTGGGCCAGGAATGACTAAAAACAAATTTACAAAATCAGCTAAGTCTTACAAGCTTACTACTCAGTTAACATGGGGGAGGTAGGCTGAGATCCAGTCTACGTACATGCATCAGAACATCAGCTGTCAGATCAGTCTTAGGTGAAAAGAACAGCAGGAACAACAGTACCCATGGGAATGAATTTGTTGCCTGGAGCAGGAATGACTGGAAACAAAATTATAAAATGTCCCAAGGGATTTTTTTTTTTTGCCAGAACAGGGATGACTGGAAACAAATTTATAAAAGTTCCGTGGCAATGAATTTGTTGTCTGGAACATGACTGGAAACATTTATAAAATTTCCACGGGAGAGAATTTGTTGCCTGGAACAGGAACGACTAGAAACAAAATCATAAAATGTTCCATGAGAAAGAATTTGTTGCCCGGAACAGAAATGACTGAAAACATAATCATAAAATGTTCCATGGGAATAACTTGAAGCAAATTTACAAAAAATGTCCCATGAGAAGGAATTGTTGTGGTTGGAACTGGAATGAATGGAAAGAAATTTACAAAATATCCCCGGGAATTGATTTTTTGCCCGGAACAGAAATGTTTAGAAACAAAATTATAAAATGTTCCATGGAAATGACTGCAGACAACAAATTTACAGATATAAAAAACCTCGCTGCAAACTTAGCAGTTCATTTTTAAACAGAACACCTTCTATATGCTAAAACAAGGAATAAAGTGATCATAATATCCCTTCACCCAGTTCTCCTGGACATGTATGAAGTAGGTCATGGCAGGTATTCAAATCCTCGGAGATTATCCTGATTACTTACAGCAAGGGGGCTTTAGAGATTTACCGAGAGAGCGACCGGTTTCCCTCTACACTCCACTTCTGTCAAGATCTCTATACAAATACGTATGCAGACGTTTGTTTTAGTCAACACGGATCTCGACACACAGAACACCTCACTCCATATTTCGCTCGAAGGAATATTTCCTTCCGTTTCTGTCAACAAGAGCCTTATTTGCCTATTTCATTTCTTTCGTTGCTTTACATCAAAGCGAATATTGTTTACAAATTAACATCACATCGGCCTCCCATTGATATCCTTACCGAGTAAATTAAAAGGATTGAAAACGTCACAGGGGACGAACTGGGAACGATAGCTGAGCTTCCAAGTATGAGTTTTATGCTCTCTGGACATAAACGTCACGATCCCAATCACGCATCATGCCTCTCAACTTTCATATTTACCCCTCCGGACACACCCACGTTCTTCTAAATAGCCCGTTAGGTCCAGATTCCTCCATATTTTGACCCAATGTGATTCTTACTTCCGATTCGTTTAAACTAAACTTCACAGTCAGGGGAAACATGGCGAGGACAACGGAAATTTGGGGAAGCTGGTACCTGGTAATGCTGCAGGGAAATACTTTAATGCCACGAGGACTGCAAAAGTTGTATGAAGTTAGGTATGCTTATACGGCCGTCTAATAACTCTCTAATGACCCAAAAATATAGATACAGTCAACTGAAGGGCCGAAGGAGAGAAGTGCCCCTTAGTTTATATGTAAATTAGAAAATAAAGAATCAAATTCTCATGAAATGGAACTATATAGTCAGAAACAAATCGACCATTTCTGCTTATGACGCCAATGGCCAGAAAAGGAGAACGGTTTTAATCCTTACCATAAATCCTTCGAGAGGAATAAACAGAATCAAAGTAATCCTAACGATCAATAGCGACCACCACTGCCAAGCCCCTAATATTTCGAGAAAAATACTCTTCCCGATGAACAAAAATGTCATATTTCCAAAGAAACCATTTAATACATAATCATACAGAAGAACGCTTCAGAATGTGGTGACGTGAAAGTAGATGATAATCTAGTTGGTTAAGAAACTGAAGTTTGGCGAACACGCCATGGCAGTGACTAGCTCAAAGCGTGGGAACAGGAAAATGCCAGGTCATGGCACAGCGAACCTTGCCATTTTCGTCCCAAATTGAAGACTTGTCAGCTATCTGGGCACCTACTGCCGAAAGGTGAAGAGAGCAACACTGGTGAAAATGGGAACGTTATTATTATTATTATTATTATTATTGAAAGAGAAACCCACAAGATTCGTGTATAACTTGTTTACTTGTAAACATTTACGAGTAAACAAGTTATACACGAATCTAGTGGGTTTCTCTTTCCATCTTCAGAAGAAAACTGAAAAAAAGTTTTTGTTTGGTTCATTATTATTATTATTATTATTATTATTATTATTATTATTATTATTATTATTATTATTATTATAAGAATCAACATGGAACTGGCCTATGGAATCTTCCACACAACAGAATAGCCGTAATTTGATAAAATAGAATTGAAAGGCAAAGGGATATAAATGCAGACAGAGACCTGAATAATATATTTTCCTTGAATCTTCTATCAAGAACTGCCGCCTAATGTGCTAAACATGAGCTTGACTGATGACCAAGTTCTTCATTGGAGGGGTGGGTAGAGCTTTCGGCTAGCACGCTGTTGGCCCAGCGTTCGACTCTACGAGCGGCCAATGAAGAATTAGAGGAATTTATTTCTGGTGATAGAAATTCATTTCTCGTCATAATGTGGTTCGGATTCCACAATAAGCTGAAGGTCCCGTTGCTAGGTAACCACTTGGTTCTTAGCCACGTAAAATAAATCTAATCCTTCGGGCCAGCCCTAGGAGAGCTGTTAATCAGCTCAGTGGTCTGGTTAAACTAAGATATACAGTACTTAACTTTTGACTGATGAGTGATAGAGCACTGCAATTACAAGCGATATGTTAGACTGAGCTGTGCTTTAATCTCAAAAGATCGTACATTCGCACATTTCAATGTAACGTTGATCGGAATTAACTACATGGCTAAAGTAGTGACAGCGAGAGAGAGAGAGAGAGAGAGAGTGGCGTGTGTTTGCTCTTGATAACGAAGGCCTCTAATGAGATCGAGATTAATTATAAAAAAGCTGAAGTACTTAATAATTAAGTTTTTATTATGATGAAAAAAACTGAAGACAATGTGATTCCAACGCCAGACGGAATGTATACATTTCAATGGTCAGTCCTAAATAGGTACGGAAATATGAAACTTCAAAGCACGTCAATTAGATCCAGTTTAATTAACTGTTCTGATGAGGCAAATAATGAGATTAACTTCAATGAATAGATTACCGAGGCATCATTGGCTGGCGGCCTTGCACAGATCAAAACAATTAATGCGTATCACGAAAACGCACGCATACATAAAGGCAGGCCCGCTCGACTTGGAGCCTTCAAAAGATTTTTTTTTCTTTAGCAGAGTACTAAAACGAAAACTGAAAACATACACATGCATACATACATATTTACACACACACACACACACACACACACACTGCGATTCAGCACTTAAAATATGACAGTGGCAGAGGCCCGTCGTGTATTTACTCTAGAACTACAATCTTGTATATACACACACACACACACACACACACACACACATATATATATATATATATATATATATATATATAGAGATAGAGAGAGAGAGAGAGAGAGAGAGAGAGAGAGAGAGAGAGAGAGAGAGAGAGAGAGAGAGAGAGAGAGAGAGAGAGAGGCTTCCACAAGGTTGCCCACGGTTATGCATATAAATTTGTGTATAAACGGCAAGACTCAGTGAATAAGTACGTGCATTTATGTATCCATGAACAAAAAAGGATAGGAAAAATGTGACGGAAATGTCACAATAATGAACCAACATGTACATGTAAGAATTCCTCGGTCTTATTATCCTTGAAAATTACAAATAAAGTTGTCTGCGATACATTTAATCCTATCTTCTCTTTTAAAATACATAAGTAGATATTCTTGGATATCATTTTCACCCTTTTCCTTACCCCAAATATACTCGTATTGTAGATGATAAATCACTATATCTAACGAGAGCAATCGAACCTTTATATTGGTATAAAAAAATTACATATTTATTATTGCAAAAAACATCTGCTATAAAGATAACTCATTCATATAAATGTAACTCATTTCTACGTTCCGTCTTCCTTTATGAGCAACTAGTTTTTTCCTTAAAAAGTAATACGTGCCATTGACAAGTATAACAGTAAGTTTAAAGCTATCTTTAATTATTTTGTATTTATATATTGTCTACTATCTTTGTTTACCCTGGACCAACAAAAGGAAACATTGAGTGTATTTTTCCACAGAGGGATATCCGTAAAAACTAAAGAACGATAAATATTTTTCAGGATCCTTCAGAGTCGGAGGAGCATCATAGTTATGAGAAATCCAAGAATGTAAACATTATCCATAAATGATAAAAAAAAATCAACGCCTTTTCCGTTATGATTTCACGGATTTCATGCAGTCCCCTTTTATGTGAGTATGTATGGCCGCAAGATATAAGTGCGTCACTGCACTGCCAATTGAAATGTCTTTCACATCTCCCCCCACCAAAAAAACACAACTGCAGCCGAAAATATCGAGAACGACGATATATATTACCTAAAACGCAAACTCTCCCTTGCAGCGAACCACATTAATAGATTTTCCTTCGGAAGACAAGAGGAGTGAGAAACAGACAGCGTTTGACACTGCTCGAAAAAAAAAAGATTAGAAGAGAAAAAGTGAGAAAGGCCTTACTGTCCAGAGTTCATTCTCTGAAATTCTTGATTCAATTGGGAATTAGTTTATCATCACTTTCCAGGCCAGATAGGATTTCCAGAGAATAAGGTCCTCTTGTTAATCTGGTCCTCTTGTTTATTATACCTCACCTCTGTACCCTCTGACTGCCTTATGTTTACATGCAATTATTATACGTAACGAGTCTCAATTAAACTTCATTTATGAATTTATTTGCTAATGCATAGGCGCAGCTACCCCACGTGAAATTTGTAATTTCATTCGCTGACTGTTCTCTCTCTCTCTCTCTCTCTCTCTCTCTCTCTCTCTCTCTCTCTCTCTCTCTCTCAGTAAAACTATACCTCCATTTGCTTGATCAAAGATACTAACAAAGTTGGTCTAGTTAGCACTTGGTTGGGTGACCACCAAGGAAACCCAGACAGCACGGCATACGATAGCCCTTGAACATCCATGAGACAGAGCATGGGACAATCAACATCATTCCAACCAGACTTGCTGAAAACAGTTAATATACCACTTTCTGTCCCCCCGCCCACTGGAGGAAAATCTAATAAAAAATAATTATATATATACATATAGGTTACATATACATATATATACATGTATATATACATATACAAACATGTGAATATAAATATATATATATATATATATATATATATACTATATATATATATATATATATATATATATATATATAATAACAGGACAGTGAAGACCAGAAATCATTTCTTATTTTATTTAGACCAACGTTTCGGGCATCCCTTCCCATCATCAGGGCTACAGTTCAAATTAATTTTATTGCAGACTAGTGATGGGAAAAGTCCCTGAAACATTAGTAATAATAAAATAAGAAATAAGTTGTGTACTTCTCATTCCTAATCTATTTGTATTAAACTTAAAGCTCGACCAGAGTGAAAATCTTTAAGTTTATATATATATATATATATATATATATATATATATATATATATATATACTATATATGTGTGTGTGTGTGTGTGTGTGCGTGTGTGCGCGTGCGCATGTAAAGTTGAGGCTTAAGAAAATGAGCCGTGAATGGAATTTAGAATGGTGTTTGCATATGATACGCTACTGACTGAGGATAGTAAAAATAAAACTACAGAAACTAAAATTTTGAAAGTTCTGGCTAAAGGAAACGGTTGAAAGTAAAAGTTGCAAAGACTTCGGTCATGAGGATAAAATGGAAAACAGGGAGATGATCAATGTCGATTTGAATGATGAAAGAATGGAAACGTATGGCCAGTAGAGATATTTAACGTTAGACATGGCAGATGGTTCCAAAATAAAAGAGGAGATGAGTCACAGAGTAGGTGAAAAAAGGGAGGTAAAAAAAAGTATACCTTAGCTTTAGCAGACCACTGAGCTGATTAACAGCTCCCAGGCTGGCCGAAGGATTAGACTTATTTACGTGACTAAGAAACCAACTGGTTACCTAGCAACGGGACCTACGGTTTATTGTGGAATCCGAACCACATTATACCGAGAAATAGAAAGATGGGCAATTGGGACGTGAGTTGTGTCTAGAAGGCAAGGTGGAAAAATAGCAGAAACTATTTTAATGGTATAATGACGGAGGATGGACTGAAATGATAAGAATGTGGAAATAACCAGTTAGTAAATAAAAAAAAAACATAAAAAGTAATGATTGACGGAAAAGTTCGGAGGTACGAGAAAAAGACCTTTAAAGTGCGATAGCGTTATCCAGACAGGTGAATACTAGTGTGCCTCTAAAAGGGTTCGACGTTCTGTCGATGAGCCTTCTGTAAAAGTTAATGAATGAGATAACGTGGAAGTTTTTTTGCTAAGAAGGTTCATGCATGATTCAGCTGTTACAGTAAAAAAAGTGGCAGAGAACTGTTTTGTTGTTTTATTCGCTGGAACTACTCCAAATTAGGTGTATATATATGTGTGTATGTATGTATTTATATGTGTATTTATATATGTATACAACTGTATACATACATGTATATACATATAAATAAATATACATATATATATATATATACATATATATATATATATATATATATATATATATATATATATATATATATATATATATATGATATAATGTATGTATCTGCGTATATGTACTGAATAACAATAGAGCATGAAACATCTGATTCCAAAACAAAAACAGTACAAACGAACAAAAGTCTGAATGATTTGAAAAACCAAAGTGACCTCGAGCGCGGTTCCACGCTATAAATCTACAACAGCTTGGCATCCTTAAATGGAGGAGAATGAATTCAACGGGGATTGGCTGTTCGGGGCGTAGTTCGAATACCTAATTAGTGGAGGTCATACCATTTTAATCGGGTTTTTAATGGCCAATTAAGCTTTAAATTACATTGTCACAAAAATACTACTTCAATCTAAGTCACGCAGAATTCAATTTAGAATTTTAAGTAGGATTTTAACCTACGGACATAGTTTGCTTTATTTTAGCTCTCTTTTTTTTATTTTTTCACTCTACGGTACATTATAGTCTCATTTTCAGCATGGAAATACTTCTGGCATCATTAAACAATTTAGAATTAACATAAAAAAGTCATTCTTTTCTTACTGTTGCTAGTTCATTCGGGAAGACGGCAAAAAGAGTAAAATAATACAACAGAAGTAAACGTATAGCCTGTACAGAAGTATATATATTAAATTAAAAATAACGTTTGGCAAATAAAAATACAAAATCCAATGCACTGATAACTTCTAAGCAACTATCGTTTACATTTTTTGCTACTTTATGCTCCTCAGGAAAGCGAGAAATGAAAGACTGACGTTTTAAGACTTCTGTATTTTGGAATAGTTAAAATGGAAAGATTACCATAAAGTACATCATCAGAGAGAGAGAGAGAGAGAGAGAGAGAGAGAGAGAGAGAGAGAGAGAGAGAGAGAGAGAGAGAGAGATACATCGCCAATCTTCAGAAATAATCTTTTTGAAAAGTATAAAAAATCGCTTTTGCACGAACAATCATCTGTATCAGTAAAAGATCATATTGGAACTTGATTTTAATGCCAAACTTGGAAAAAATTACAATAAACTGAATGTTGAGAAAATTTCTGATTTGATATAGCAAGTAAGACAGTAACTGAGGCTATATTCAAAATAATTTACTCAATACAAGTGCTGGAGGAAAGAGATAAGTATATATATATATAGATATATATATATATATATATATATATATAGCAGAGAGAGAGAGAGAGAGAGAGATGTGGGGATAAATCTCGTTGTCATTCACCTCTTTATGTACCGTCAGGAAATGAATTTGCTTCTCTGTGAGTGTGCATTTCTTTTCTCTGAATGCGTTTTACTTTGTGAAGTGTACCAAGACAGAGAGAGAGAGAGAGAGAGAGAGAGAGAGAGAGAGAGAGAGAGAGAGAGAGAGAGAGAGAGGATCTCAAACTATCTAAGCTCTTCTTTCTGTTAGCTTCTCTGTGCGTTTTGCTAAAAGAAATCTTCCACGCGAGTAAAGCTCTTTGAGAAAGAAAATCTACGAGAAATATGTATTCTTTCTCCTATAAAGGAAAGCGACAAACAAATAACTTGAGGAAAAATGCAAAAGAAATGTACATTTATTGAAAAGGACTCGAAGACATCCTTCTCAAGGGTCCGATGGCAGATAGAAAATACGAAACTTTTGCAAAATTTTCAAGCAAAGTTGTGTCCGACTAAGGTGTGAAATACGAGTAAAGAGTAAAATACAAATATTTAATAAATATCGCCAAAAGTAGAAGTAACAACAGTGATAATAACGATATGAAGAGTAAACATCACAAAAATTTTGATATCTCGATATAATAAAGGCGACAAAAAGACTGTCAAGCGCCTGCTCAATTCTCATTACTTCACCATGAGCTCAACGGACCCTCTAGGTTTTCGAATATTTATAAAATAAGTACAAAATTACTGTGAATTCTTTTCAATTCATGATTACTTATAACATATCGATGACTCAGGAAAGCTGATTAAATCTAAACATCGAATAATGGTCACCTATAATTTCAAATTCACTATTCAAATATCCTGCAAAATCCATGGCATCTTTCTCATCCGCTTTCAGAGAAAACTAGTTTTTCGATGGAAAACAACAATAAAGGAAATTCAGTAAGTTCCTTAATTATATACATTTTTGTTTGTCTAAATAAATCTACAAACCTTGCATGCACAATCACCCACAGACACGCATACATACATACATACATACATATGTGTGTATATATATGTATATATGAGCGTATATATATATATATATATATATATATATATATATATATATATATATATATATATAATTTTTTCCAAGCTAATACCACCTGCACTCACTGCCACATATAGCCTAGGCTTCAAAAATGAATATGAAACAGGACAGAAAATTACAGGCATGAGATAAACTAATGGGCATTACGATACCACTTGTGGGATTGATTCAGCTAAATTGAATAGTGGTAAAAAAAGCACCTTTAGAAAAGAGGTGGTGAACAGAACTTTGCAAAGACTAAAAGAACAGGAGAGGTCATTAATCAGAAATTCTTCTGATAAATCTCGTCAAGTGAGGTCAAAGTAAACAAGAATCATTGCATGACTGCCACCCACCATTCCACCCAGATGTGAGTGGGTTAGGAAAATAGGGCATGGAACTAGCAGCCTCACCCATTAAAGATATGCTTGGGAACTGGAAAGCCGTACCTTTCTGGTGCCCCTTGTTTTAAAGGGGATATAGGTATATTGTGAAAAAGTTTACATATATATATATATATATATATATATATATATATATATATATATATATATACTAGCTGACGTACCCTGCGTTGCACGATAAAGACCCAAAACGTAGAACACACCCGGATATTTATTTATCCCAACCTTCTATTTGACAGGAAAAGGAATCAAATGTATCTACAGTGTAATATCAAAGAATTTTTATTTATAGGTTTTTAAAAATATAAATACAGCATACAAATTATAAAGTAAAATCTTTCACAGATTCACTATAATGCCACCTAATCACAAAACTTGATTGTAAACAAATCTTTAGTTACTCCATCAGGGGCAGCCATCAGGGGCAAGAGTAAATAAATTCTTGGGTGAACCCACTCTTGAGCGAGCAACATGAAGTTGTCCATGGGAAAAACATGACGATCTCAAATCCACCCCAAAGTACAGTACTTAACAGACTGTCCCTGTGCCTTGTTGATCGTGATCGAGAACGCAAGTCTCACTGGAAATTGCAATCTCTTAAAGTAAAAGAGAGATCCGTCGGAATGAGTGGTATACGTCGGATAAAAACTGCTTCACCCTCTCCCTTTCCTGTTTAGATATGTGCTTCAATTACATTCCCCAACATTTTTTACATTTTATATTTCATCCCTTCTCAACCCCCATTCCTATCGGGGGCTAAACTTGGACTTGAAGTGCATCGGGAGTGTCAGCGACCTCGAAAACTATAGATTAAACACTAATATCTGTCACTTTTGACGTTTTATTTTCATCCCTTCTCAAGCCCCCTTCCTGTCGCGGCTGAACTTGGCCTTAAAGGACATCGGGAGTGTCACTATTCATCTTAGCGACCTCGAAAACTTTGGATTAGACACTAGTATCTGTCGTTTTCGGTTATTTTTACATGTCACCCCCTTCCCACCCCCACCCCCTTTGGTGCCAGTGATGTCCTACCCCCACAGAATTCTTTTCTAGATAGTAAGTCATATGTATACCAAAATGAGGTATGACAAACCCAAAAAGTTTATTTAGTTACTAAATCTACAGGCAGAGCCAGCCCCGTTTCAGGGAAGCCCTTCCCACCCCCACCTCCTTTGGTGCTTGTGATGTCTTACCCCCACTGTATTCTTTTCCATATGTATACCAAGTTTGGTTGAAATTGCTCAATGCGTTTCAGATTTATGTTGAACATACACACATACATTATATATATATATATATATATATATATAT
>NC_089742.1:65394005-65414005 GCF_040412425.1 Macrobrachium rosenbergii | reverse complement strand
ATATATATATATATATATATATATATATATATATTCATATGAATAATTTGTTTCTTGACAACTCCACATGTGGAGTTTTGAACATAACATCCTTTACGGTAGCTAGGTGTGTTCATATAATATAAATACATACAGTATATACAGACATACATACATATACATACATACACACATTTATTATATATATATATATATATATATATATATATATATATATATATATATATATATATATATATATATATATATATTTAGTTTCAAGTTAATACGAAAAAAATTAATTATTAAAACTAGGTCCCAAAATAAATGTTCATAATCGGTTAAAGCCTAAATTAATAAAATAGAAACCAAAAATCTTCAGAGAAGAATCTGCTGTACAAGTATCCACATGATAACAGTAACTGAACTAGAGTTTACCCTAAACAAGTACACCCCAAAAATTAAATAAATGAAAAAGAAACTTTATTTTGGAAACTCGGTAGCTGATAGAGTTTTACAAAATCTCTTACTAATAAAAAGGGTGTCGCGTTTTTATGATTTCCTTTTCCAAAGAAAAAATATGAACGAAGCAATACTTCCGGAATATGCAGTTCGGCACATTGACAGCTTTATTCTCTCATAAAACAAATAAAAAGTTCTTTTTAATCCTGTCTTTTTCATTCTGGGAAATCGATCAAATTTTTTTCAGCGCAACTTTTCATTCCTTTTTTTTCTATTTTTTCCCCTTCTATTCACTGGTGACAAATAAACTATGAAAGGTTCATGAAATGAGAAAAATATATCATAACACCTAAATTTGCCAAAAAAATATATATTTTTAAAATCGAAGCAATTTCCTCAACCAGTTTCCATTGCCAATGTTGTTGCTGTTTTACGATAGCGTCGGCAATACAATAAGAGGCGATTCGACTCAATAAGCAATACACAATGTCAACAATCATGTAACCACAGCGGACCTTTGGCTATACTTGCCACGGTCAATGAGCCTGGTTTAATGGGGCGTGTTATTATTTACAGTTTTGAAGTGGGGTGGTTTCACGCACACTGGGACCAAGGTTACGGACACCAAGACTTAATGACTAAATTTGTCATGAGAGAGAGAGAGAGAGAGAGAGAGAGAGAGAGAGAGAGAGAGAGAGAGAGAGAGAGATGTAAGCTAGGAAGGACAGAGGAAAATAGAGAGGATATATATATATATAGATATATAATATATATATATATATATATATATATATATATATATATATATATATATATATTTTGATCCTCTAATGTGGTTCCAAAAGTTGCTATCCACTGGTTTTAAATGTATTTGGGATGAGTTTGCTCCATGGAAGTTAAAGGGTCTTATGAATGCTCATGATTAGACCGTTCATGAAAATGAAAATTATTAGAAATAAAATAAGGAAGTTTTACTCATTCAATATAACAAACCGAAAAGCATCCCAGATGGATTTTATGGTTACTTGTAACATTCATACATCCCTTAGCACTATCAACGATCCAAGACATGTTAGCAGGTAAGGTATAGCATTTTTTTTCATGAGTCAGAAAAAAAAATGTTCACGAAAGAAAGACGATGAAGAATTCGGGAAAAAAAAAATAACGAAGCTTCCAAAAATTGCGCCACTGTTTGCCAATAGACTACTTTAAGAAGAGTGAAAGAAAGCTTTAATGTACCACCGTCATAAGAGGAAATGCTCACAATAGATAAGTCAAGGATGAAAGAAATCTTGTAAAACATATATGTAAATTAAAAAAAAAGGATGAATTTGAATCAATTATATTTTCTGAATACATACACGATTATACCGTAGATTTAACGATTTTTCATTGTCTGGTAGTAAGTTTATGGAATGAGATGCTTTACAAATATTACTATAGATAGATAGACGTATATAACTTAGTATCTATAAAACACACATATATATAATATATATATATATATATATATATATATATATATATATATATGTATATATATATATATATATATATATATATATATATATGTATATATATAGTATATATATATATGTATATAGTATATATATATTATGTATGTGTGTATGAGATACAAAACTAAAAGTGAGTTTGTTCATACCATATTTTGAAAATACGTTTCCCCCTCTAATAAGAGTATATAGAAACGGCTTAATCGTCTATTTTTTTTTCTTTTTCGATGAATTCGGTCTTTCCCGTAAAATACACTTTAATTTGAAAAGCGCATGTCCAATAATTCATCGCCGGAATAATATGAAGACTATGTTCCCGTGCAAGCCGTTCTATACTTTTGTTTAAAATGAAATATTCCATGAATGTTAAAACAAACTTTTTTTTTCCTTGTCTCCTTCATCAATTCTAGTTAACAGTTGCGCTCCATATTTTGCCTCCCTGCTCCCAGTCAGCTGAGTAAATTTCAATAAAGCTTCATATTCATACTCTACACAACAGCGAAAAGTTATGGGTTTATCTGTACACGAAAACAGAGAGCTAATGCATTTCAAAACATCAGCACGATCCGAGTTACAGACTGGAAAGTTAAACCCTGAGATTACCGAGGTCTGTTGTTGTGAATGATTGCCACGAGTATCTTAGCTTTTGCTTATTTTCCTTTCCTTAAAACCCTCTAATTTCCTGGCATCGACGTCAATCATTCTTTTTGTGCTATGTATCACCGTATCACAAAATAAAGCCTTTCTTTCTAAACACTGATTTCTTCTCTATTTTCATTCATTAGGAAATTTAATCTTCTTTTGCAAATCATAGCTCAATCTTTTCTTTATCAAATTCATTTTTTTTTTATTTTCATTCGTTATATAATTCAGTTTTCTCATTTCTTTCGTCGGTCATTGCGTAATTCTATCTTTCCTTATCACACTCGCTAAGAAATCAAGCCTATTCAGTATTTTTCTGTTTTCAGTCTTTGTGGTATTGTGTTCATTCATATTCTCAGACAATGAGCAATACAATTTCTTCCGATTCTCAGTCATTGATGAATCTAGTCTATCCTTTTCTCAATCGCTTCGCAATATTCAAAACAAAACTGAGCAATAAAACCCAAAATAATAAAAAGAACAGTAAAAAAAAAGATGTAATTTACTTAACAAAAAGGAAAAATGGATAATGAACGAGGGTTTCGATGGTAAAATTAGTGCAAACCGAAATGATGAAATCTCTCTCTCTCTCTCGTGAATTCTATTCCCCTATTTCCCTTCATTCAAAATGGCTTTTCCCACTCTTGACAGAGAAGTTTTGAATTCTCTCTCTCTCTCTCTCTCTCTCTCTCTCTCTCTCATATGTTGGGGATATTTAAATTACATCATTCAGATGACGTTACCGAATATGAGTTCGGCAAGAATTCTGTGAAACAGGATTTCGTACCAGAACTCCATAGCTCAGAGCTTACATCCTTGCTTTATAACTTCACCTTTGTTCCTCTATGCATGGCGTGAGGTTGCTGTGGCCTCTAGATGCTTTGCAAACGATGCATCCACGGCAATTTCATAGAACATTTTAAAGCAAGCAAAAGAACTACAGCAATCAAGACTACAATACCATTATCATTTATTCCCTTGAGCGATACAGGAAGCAAGAGCATAAACCGTGAGTACATATATATATATGTATATGTGTATGTATGTATGTATGTATGTATGTATGTATGTATGTATGTATGTATGTATGTATGTATGTATGTATGTAAGTTTGTATCCTACCTTCATCAATATCTCCTAACAAGGAGTAACTCCAGAGGAAAATGACACTGTGGATACTGCCCGATTCACAATTTTACTTCCGAATGTTGAAAGAACCCCAGTGTAGGTCGATCAGTTGAAACTAAACGCGACCGCGGAGTTAATAATAAATCTTATTATTATTATTCAGAAGATGAACCCTATTCATATGGAACAAGCCCACAGGGGCCACTGAATTGAAATTCAAGCTTCCAAAGAATATGGCGTTCATTAAAAGAAGTAACAGAGGGTAACGGGAAATACAGACAAATAGTGGAACTATCTAGACACTGATGTTCCATGAAGTGCCAATGGCCTGAGATTCTAAAGCACTGTAACCAAAGGCCAAGGACGCCTCTGCTAGAGGGCTGTGAATTCAAGATGGGGGATATGTTCCCAAAATGGCAGATTGGCCAACAACACCAAAAATCGTCATCTTAGTCTATCTGCAGAGACCTATAACCGTGGTGGAAGTCAGTGGTAAAATCTGGACATTGCAGCTCTAGAAACTGTCAATGACAGTGGGTACAGATTTAATGTACCCAAGCAAGAGAAGCGCTCTGCAAAGGATTGTGGATTCCTTGGAGGGAGGAAATGCACCCTAAATGAAAGTTAAGCCCCTTCTCATGGGGCTTACAGGAACGAAATTTACTCTCGCGTGGGATGCTAGAAAGGATAATAGCATTCTCGTCGCTGTGCATGGTGTGGAAGTTACCAAAGGGAAGAGCGAGAAGTCTGTGCTAAAAAAAGAGACAATACACACACACACACACACGATATATAACACATATACATACATACATATATATATATATATATATATATATATATATATATATATATATATATATATATATATATATATATATATATATATAAAATAATACACACTATACTATATATATATATATATATATATATATATATATATATATATATATATATATATATATATATATATATATATATATTACATATATATATATATATATATATGTATATACATAAATAAATAAATATATACACATATATATATATGTGTGTGTGTGTGTGAGCGTGTGTATGCGTGCGTAAGTGGTATGTGCACGACCGTGCGAGTATGAAAAGTATGCAAGTAAGCTGTATACCCACATTTCCTGTAAATTAAAAGCAAGAACAAGACTATATCTACCGCAAATTGATTCAAGCAGATTTTTTTAATGGCATGACGTCGCCAGCGGCGCATGCCATCACCATCTCGCTCATTCCCTAGTGTGTACCGAAGGCATTCGAAAGCGCAAGGCAAACTCCTTCTGGGGAAATGCAAAGCAAACAAAAATCCTTTGCTTCGGCTCTTGGCCCAGTTCGCTTCGGCTTTCTTTTTCGCTAAACTATTCCGTCTCTCTTGTTTTACCGAGCCTTTTTTAGGCCCGCGAATTTTTTTTTTTTTTGGGGGGGGGGAATATTTTCTGCCTTCACATTTTGGAATTCTGTTTGCCAGAGGATGGCTTATCAAAACGAGAATATCTTTTAATAATAATAATAATTTCTACTGCGACATTCACATTTATAAAATGGTTACAGATATAGTTAATCGAGTTAATGAAGAATTCCGTAAACATGACGGAAGTTTCATGAATACCAAAACTGAGAAGCTTTAAACCAGTTACCCTTTAACATCATACTTATGGTTTTCTTTGTAATGAAATTAAATAAAATGATGTGTACATAAAGAAACATATATATATATATATATATATATATATATATATATATATATATATATATATATGTATATATATATATATATATATATATATATAAATTATCTATCTCTACATTTATAAATATTCATATAAACACGCACACACATATATATGTACGTGAGTGTGTGAACAAATATCCATAAAGGACAGAGAGAGAGAGAGAGAGAGAGAGAGAAAGAGAGTGAAGAGGGTGAAGAGAGGCAATGAAGTATTGCTTCTCTCTCTCTCTCTCTCTCTCTCTCTCTCTCTCTCTCTCTCTCTCTCTCTCTCTCTCTCTCGCTAAACCAGCGAGGCGCCTTCTCAAACTAAAGAATTTTCCGGCGGGAGAACTTTTCTCTGAACTTCGAAGCGGGAGTCAACATGGAAGTAAAATCAATTACGTTAAAGCAAATACTAGTTACTCTTCCCTATTCACTCCAAGCGACATGGCCATCAGAAGAAGGAGAGGAAAAGAAAAGGAGAAAGTTTTCCATTCTTCGATTTCCTGTCCATCTGCCTGTCAGCCGATGCCCGACTGCTTGTCTGTCTGTCTGTCTAGAAGCCTCTGTCTTGCCCTGCCAGTTTATCTCTCCGTCTGCCCGTCTTATTGACAGTAAATGATGATACAAGGAGAAAAAGATTGGGTAAAGGTTTTTCACAACTGAGTTGGTTCAGCCATCTCTGGAACCATCCTTATCAAACTATGTGCCTAGAAACTATGTACCATAAAACGCCATGTTGTAGATGTTCTCTATTTGTTATGGTAAAGAAGTCAAAGAATAGAACAGAATATGAAATTTAGGCAAAAGGTCAAGCGCTGGGAGCTATGAGGTCATTCGGCGCTGGAAAGGGAACAGAGTAAAAAGGTTTGAAAGGTAGAACGGGAGGAAAACCTCGCATTTGCACTGTGAAACAACTGTTAGGAGAGGGTACAAAGTAAAATGAAAGAAAAAGAATATGACCGGAGGTACAATAAAAGGAATAAAATAGGTTGCAGCTAGAGGCTGAAGGGACTCTGTCAAGAACCTTACGGAGAAGACAAAGAGACAGTAAAATGAAGCGGGCACAAGGACCGACACATGGGCGAATTTAAAGACCCACATTTCCCAAGAGCTATATTAACACAGATGTGCAAACGGAGGAGTCCACATTCGAGCCATACAAATTCAATAGACCAGACAGAACCCAATTGCTTAAATGAATAAGCGATTTCCTGAGAAGCAATTACTACGAACGGAACACTGACCAGGATACGAAACTGGTGAGAAATTACTGCTATGGCTTAAAGGCTCCCGTGCCTCAACTATTAGGTCCTGATCAAATGCTCATTCTTTCTAAGGAAGGTCTGGAGAACTCGTACCCAGCATTCCCATTCAAATGCAAAAGCTGGGGATACATTTCCCACCAGACTCGAAAGGGGAATTTAAAGGACTATCTTGTACTTGGGTTGATACATATCTTGATGAAAAATTAAGAATAAATATTACTTTACGCATTTTGATAATTATTTTACCTAATCCATCATCTATAATCAAATGATCTCTGCAGAAATTTCACTGTAGAATGGTTTATTATTTGCAGCGGATATACCTTGTTTTGTAAAAAAAATTATATGTATATATATATATATATATATATATATATATATATATATATATATATATATATATATATATATATATATATATATATATATATATATATATATAATGAGTATATACAGTATATATATATATATATATATATATATATATATATATATATATATATATATATATATATAATACACACACACACACACACACATATATATATATATATATATATATATATATATAATATATATATATATATATGTGTGTAGATATATATTATATAAATATAATATATATTTCAATGCATATTTCTTGTATACTTTAAATTTTACATGGCCAAGAGCTGAAATAAAGTATTATTGCGATACGTTTAAAAAGGAAATGCATAATTGCTTTAAAAATCAAACTAGGGTAACAGCTGACCAGGCACAACAGAGATTTGAACTAATACCAGATGTGGATGCTTTTGGGAAAGAACCCCATGGGCCGGAGGCGAGACCTTACGGTGCCACTGAAAAATCTGTGAATGAAAGAGAGTGAGAAGATAGGTGGGGTAAGGAGTGAAAGTGAAAAATGTGAGTAAGAAGTGAAAGTGAAAAATGTGGGTAACAAGTGAAAGTAAAAAAGGTGAAGATAAAAGATTGGTATACAGTCCTCAGATGTTGCTAAGAGTTCCGAAGTCTTTGCAATAGACATGAGGGAAGCAACTTTAGAATCTAAACAACTGAATCCACACCACCAGGATTCGGATACGCTGTTATTAAAAATACGAATCTTGCCCAGTCAAAGAGATCGGAAATATCTTACACTCCACACAAACAAACGAACACACACACAAATGCAGACACACACATTATATATATAAATATATATATATATATATATATATATATATATATGTGTGTGTGTGTGTGTGTGATATGTAATAATATATATATATATATATATATATATATATATATATATATATATATATATATATATATATATATATATATATATATATATATATATATATATTTATGTATATTATATACAGTATATTATATATATATATATTTAGAGAGAGAGAGAGAGAGAGAGAGAGAGAGAGAGAGAGAGAGAGAGAGAGAGAGAGAGAGAGAGAGAGAGAGAGAGAGAACTATCAACCTGAAATTTACAAGCAAAACTAGACGAAACTCAAGTGGAATCGTGCCATCTGGCCACGTTCAGACTTACAGCCTTGGCGGTCTACAGCCCAAAACTTTCTAGCTTATCTGCTATTCCACATCTCGGGAGCATATTTTCATCCAAATTACGAATACTTGCGGACAAAACGTGTCCGAAATCTCTGCGGAATGAAAAGGGGAGAAAGAAGATATTCCAGGAAATATGAAATTTCCATGGTACACAAGATAAACTTCTTTCACTCTTAAAAAATGACATTCATCTTTTTGGGCTCCCCACCCCGCCCCACTACAAAAGGGGCGGTTGTTGTTGTTGTTGTGAAGTATGGTGGAGTAAACTATAAGCGGGGGTTGCTTGGGGGAGGGTGACCTTTCAGGGGAGAAAAGGAAAACAAAGGAAACAAGATGAAAGAATGACAGGAAAAGAAAAATAAAGCGAAAATAATGTCCTGTCTGCAGAAGCTTCGTGTTTACTCGCAGCAAATAGGATTAACTTTCATTACTTAATTATAACTTCGGCAACGCAGTTACCGCCTCGAAGTTACTCTTCCCTTCACAACAATTACTCTAATCATGCTAACTCGCCTAAATAACTCAGGGCCTCTGATAACTAGAAGCTCATTACTGAGCTCTGCAAATGTCTGAATAATCATTTCTGTCTTCCATCTTGAGGCCATCACTTTTTTTATTTAAAATATGATTATCTATGAGGAGGAGGAGGAGGAGGAGGATGGGTGAGGGGAAGCTGAGGAGGAGGAGGAGGTTGAGTGCATGCCAACTTTTAATGAAACCAATGACGTATGAGCATTATGATTTATCCTTTTTCCGTCATAATTAACCAAGCCGTATATTCACAGTATGAGTGTTCGATAAAATACACTGATAGCAGTATTTTCAATGCCGTTAGAGTATTAATAATTATCCTAATAAGTTATAAAAATAATGACTTAACAACGGTATCTAATACTAATATAAATAATACGGAGGCTTTGTCAATAAGTATCTCTCTCTCTCTCTCTCTCTCTCTCTCTCTCTCTCTCTCTCTCTCTCTCTCTCTCTATTTATCTATCGAACTCCCATTAAAAGACCGGGATGATAAAAGAGAAACCTATCAAAGAAAATAAGATAAAAGAGTTAGGAGCATCGTATTAGGCCTAAGGATAGATAGCCTCTCCTGATGAACCCTCTGTTTTCACATTGCTATTTTTCTTCTCAAAAGGATCCGAGTTTTCTTGTGAGCGAAATCCTTTAAACAGATCACGGCAAAGAATGTTTATGCTGCGAACAAAGAGCTCCACTCCTTCCTCTCCCCCAGGCCCTATCCCTGGCACCTCTCCCCAGGGCGTCCAACCCCAAGAAATGGAATACCATGGGCAACATTTTCAACTCATCACAGAGAGAGAGAGAGAGAGAGAGAGAGAGAGAGAGAGAGAGAGAGAGAGTGAGTGAGAGAAGGAAATACAGATAACTGACAAAAGGAGTTGCAACTTACCAAAAATTCGGATGCTAAAAATAAAATCGGGTACGATTTAAAAAAGCAGAGGACGCCAAGTAATAAAAAGACCACGAACCAGAGTGAAAGACAAAAATGGAAAAAAGCAAAGAGAAAGAAAAACTAGAAAGAGTGTTTGAGAGAGAGAGAGAGAGAGAGAGAGAGAGAGAGAGAGAGAGAGAGAGAGAGAGAGACTGGATGAAACAATTATCCCAGTGTGTTTTTAAGGTTTTCTTTGGGCGCGCGTCTTTTGATTATATGTCCTTTTAGCAGCGCACGCTTCAAAAAGATTCATTGCTGAGGGTCTAAATGTTTGTCCTAACGATTCCAAGAGTTGCTGCGTTTGTCCGTGTGTCTGCATGTATCTCTCTCTCTCTCTCTCTCTCTCTCTCTCTCTCTCTCTCTCTCTCTCTCTCTCTCTTCCTTGGAAACACTCCCAGTGACAAAGGACTTCAGTGGTCTTTTGAAGTCCTCTCAGCAGCAGGAGAAAGACTTTTACAAGGTCCCAGATAAAATACTGAGGAGGTGGGAGGTAAAGAGGTGGGGGTGGTAGGTAATGGAGGAGGGAGTGGCAGGGGCAAGAATGGAGTTGCTTGCTTCGCGAACCGGTCGCAGACACGTTTCGACGGTAAGTAACCATGCAGTATTTTTTATTATCCCTTTCAAATACACAGCTCTCTACCAAGTTCCCAGGCATTTTTACATATGAATTTTCATAATACATACATACATACATATATATATACACAAGAAACACACACACACACACACACACACACACACACACATATATATATATATATATATATATATATATATATATATATATATATATATATATATATATATATATATATATATATACTATAAATATATATATATAATATATATGAACGTTAAAGTATAGTGAATTTATGCATTTTTAGGGTCAGAGGTACGGGAAGTAAAAGAGAAAAATAACAAGACGAAAATGTGAGCACTGACTAAGAAGAGAAGTAAAAGTCAAATTGAAAAACTTCCTCTTAAGAGAAGGAAAGTTATGTGTGTCAGGAAAACAGAAGCGGCAAAAAATTCCAAATCTTGGAAGTAGGAAAGAAATAATCTCTGAATAGTCTAATTCAGTTATTATCTTTCTTTCATCGTAGTCTGAAAATTTCTGATCTGGACTCCATCTTTGTTTATACTCATTTACATTCTTAGCAGATATTTACATCTGTAAAGCCTTTGGGCAGAATTAATTCGTTATTCTGCAAAGCTACCAAACGCAGCACAAAATCAATCGATTTAGATTAATAAAATACAGTCGGCAAAGAAACACCGTTCGATAGTATAACTACACCGTTTGATTATCTCAATAACTTGCATACTAACACTACGCTCCTAAATAATCTACAGAGAGAGAGAGAGAGAATTCTGGTTGAAGAAGAAAAAACTCTACGGTTAATCACTGGTACATTTCACTTACTAATCTGCCGTGAGCTAGTTTCTCAATTGGCTGACTTAAAAAAATGAAAATAAAACTGGCATTACTACAACAACAGCCTGTCAGTTTTCAATCCAAAACAGCTGTTTTCCAAGACTTGTGCAGCCTTACTCCAAGTTCCTGAACTCCTCAGGCCATGCAACACAATAGGAAATACGTTCCTCCTGCGACATTCAAAAACATGTCTCCTTTCAGCGACATGATTCATAAGCTTGTTCACGTAAGCTTACATGCACAAGAAAATCATGGCATTTCTCGTTTTCAGAAGGAGCTTTTCTTTTCATTTACAGGTTTTAAAAAAAAAAAAAATAGCAAATTTGATTGGCACAAGCACTGGGCTGGTAAAACAGACAGGTATTCTGATACTCCAGAAAAGGAAGGCAAACGGTAACATTTAGTGGTGTGTGTCCTGACAAACAGCACTATAATTGATGGAAACATGAAACATCCAAAGCAAATTATAAAAAAAAAAAGTTAAGAAAGAACTGATCAGCATCACCATGGCAGTTTAAACAAAATTATAGAACCTGTTATTTCTATAATTTACTGTAAAGATTATACATAGATCTCGTTAAGCAAACGAACAGAAAGGTTTTCTAGAAACTGTTGAGTATTTTAATACGAAATGACAAGAATTCACTAAGAGAGAGGCCGAAGAAAAGATTACCTTGTAGTGAGGTTCTAAGGTTCCCCTCCCCAGTGTTGTAAGATTGAGGAAGAATTTCTACAAAAGGCAAAAGAGGAATGACTACAAGCAGGAGAGGCTAGAAATCAGTAATGCTTCCACAGCTCGAATTGCTGGTTGATGGACCAGAGTGATCAACTTAAATGTTAGTTGGAGAAAGAGTTTTAACAATTGTAGAGCTTCCGTTACAGTTTATCTAGAGAAGTACTTTGAGCATAAATCAATTTCAAAAACACTGGAAAAGATTAATATGCGCTTCAAAATATAAAGGACAGAATGTCGTTTTTGCATTCATGACAACAAAATTACCAATCAACCTACGTCGAATCATTCCATAAGAACAAAACTTTAACACTAACATAAAACAAACAGTTTAACACTTCCATAATGGAATTTTATTATTACCGGCACGTAAAAGAAACTATCTCTTAATTATATCAGGGTGAAGAAACTAAACGACTCAAGTCACATAACTATGCATCTCCTAATTATTAATAAGTACAAATAGAGAATATTTACGCGAAAACCCAAACAATTTTCTTCAGAGATATCCTAAAAAGCAATGTTCTGAGGACATTATTTAGGAAGACTAACTAAATGTGTAAACGGAAGAGCAAAATATCAAGCGAAATAGAAGAGTTAACCGGAAGCCAAATACTGATATTTCTGGTTATTTTCGCTTTGTTATACAACGTACCAACAATATTACCTTTCTATTCACTCTGCATGTTAACTATTTCCTAATAATTCATCATTCCCAACGTCATCATCATCACTAGTAACCACACCTTATATCTGTTTATACAAACACAATGCAACGCCAGTCATGACCACCAAGAAATGCAAGTCCCCGGTAAAGAAGCATACTGACAATTTAAAACCGTCTGAAGCCACACACACCTCTCCAGAAGGAAAAGGCATATTACTGAAAAATGCATACTTACATATTATAATATATATATATATATATATATATATATATATATATATATATATGGTATATATACATAATACATACATACATGCACACATACACACTTACACACACACACACACACACACACACATATATATATATATATATATATATATATATATATATATATATATATATTATATAATGAGCTGTAATGAACACACACACATATATATGTGTGTGCTCGTGCGTGTGTGTACCATTCATATCATTATCCCATTCACAGCTGGGAAGTGACCAACAACAGACATGACCCTCTGGGGTCGGATCATCATTGAGAGCGCGGGTGCGTGGTATTCAACTCCAGAAGGAGATCAATTGTAAATCTCAAGGGGTGTCAGTTCTCCCCACTACGCAGGAGGAGGAGATGGAGTGCGCTGGAAACGGTGAAATAGGAAGTGGGGGGTCTCAGATGATGTTCCTACCCAGTGAAGTACCTTTCAGAATCCCTCATAATTATGTTGAGTTCCCACGACATCAATCACGAAGATATCAAGAAGGCTTCAAATTTTACCCGGGTGGTTTTCACAAAAATAGGCTAACAGGTTTTGCTAAAGATTCTGGTATCTCATATTTGCATATGTATGCATGTATGTATGTATATGCTTAAAAAATCACAGTAGATGCACGTGGCTTCAGTGTATAAGCGAATCCCACAGGAAAATGACAGGCAGAAGTTCAGTACCAAGCGCTTTAACGTTTATTAACGCATCGTCGGGCCACGATGCGTTAATAAACGTGAAAGTGCTTGGTACTGAACTTCTGCCTGTCATTTTCCTGTAGGATTCGCTTATGTATGTATATATGTATGTACGTATGTATGCATGCATGTGTGTATGTATGTATGTATGTATGTATGTATGTATGTATGTATGTATGTATGTATGTATATCAGACAAGTAAAAAGTAATTTTCGATGAATTACTAAAAACATCCTAACCTAAATATATAGCTAACTGACCTTTCATAATGACACCTGGGACTTTTACTTTCAGTGAAAAAAAATGCTTGTGTAAACTAATCAAGAGATAAAACTAAAGTCTGTTGTTAATTTAAAATAGCAAGAGAAACGGTGCAAATAATCTACATCGCAGATGACTGAGAAACCAAAACGAAAAGAACAAAAAAAGGGGATCAGAAACTCGGCCGCCCGCGAGTGGGGCCAAGCTATTTATAACTCCCGGAGAGATAGATAGTAACATTTATAAAGAAACACTTTACGTCTTCTAAGTATCTGGTGAGAACCTTGGCAAAGGATATTCGAGGCATTCTGGCTGAGGAGAGTCTGAAAGACTCGAGCCACTGTTATGCTGCCAGCGAGACCCACAGCAAGTTGCCAAACAGCATCAAAATATGAGACAAGGCTAAGTATAGTCAAATTAATGACTTTCTCACCTCGGACCAAAAGGAAAGCAGAAAATAAAAATAAAAAATGGAGCAAATAACGCGAAATAAAGGCATGCGGTTCTAGTGGTGTCACCTGTGCCATTTCGCTGCGGTAGATTGCATTTTACCTTCTCTCTCTCTCTCTCTCTCTCTCTCTCTCTCTCTCTCTCTCTCTCTCTCTCTCTCTCTCTCTCTCTCTCTCTCTCTCTCTCGCCCGTTTTAGCCGCATTTTCAAGCATCTGTTTTGTGAGGGATTTTTACTTTTCTGTAGATTATTTCTGAAACTCTCTCTCTCTCTCTCTCTCTCTCTCTCTCTCTCTCTCTCTCTCTCAGCTTAAAAGTTGATATCAAAAACTTTTCACTTCAGAAGTTCAATAAATATCGGCTGAACTTCGATTTAGTGAAAAGAAAAACTCAACGATATAGTTTTTCTTAAAGCCCCTAAAATCCATTTCGCAAAAACAGAAAAAAATAGAATAAAAAATCAATGAAGATGATTCAACAAACAAATCAAACTCACGTAAAACTATTTCGCTAAGAATCCTAAATTGTGTAAGGACGTTTTTCACTTGTAGAGAATATGGTTATAAGACAACACATATTTAACCTTTAATAAGCAGAATCGTGCAATCATACAGAATGTCATTTTGTGTGAACAGAGAGAGAGAGAGAGAGAGAGAGAGAGAGAGAGAGAGAGAGAGAGAGAGAGAGTCAGGTGGCACTCAGTGCCAGAGCCAGATGTAGCCGGTGTGTCTTCCATCTGGTGTGTGTCACATTGGCTTCTGCTGTATACCTGTGGGGTATAACAGAAAGAGAGACAGGGAGCTTAAGGAAGAGGAGGAAAGGGTTCGGGAAGAGAAGAGGAGGAGGCGGAGGAAAAAAAGAAGGGGAAGGAAGACGTAGAGATCTAAAGAACTCAAGGCACACAAACGAGGTCACACACGGTAGGACTGCGTGTCAAAAAAAAAAAAAAAAAAAAACGCGCACCAGCTTTTGCACAAATATGAGGCTTTCTATTTTCAAGGAATGGATGAATCCCAGAACGATCGGAGGGAGTGGAGAAACTACACATCACATACTCATTAAGGAAAGCTATCAACTAAATCTCAGACTGTAACATTTAACTGAAGAAAGAAAATAAAGGGGCTAACATATGATCCAACTTCATGTCAAAATTTACTTCCCAGAGAAGCAAATCATCATCACAGTTAAATCATCTCAGGAAGATAGTATTATATTTGACAGTCGAAATGCCCTTCAGCAATGCTTGCTTTTATAAGCTCATGAGAAATGTAATGTCTTTCCACGGGGTAGGATATTTTAATGATTTCTATACTCACAACATACGACTATGTTTACGTCTGATTTTAAAAGCCGACAGATGCTGTTTATTCTAAGTCAGATTATGTTAACGCAGAAAGGGTAATTCCCTTGTACATACAACTGGATCACAATGAATTATACCGGCGATTTTCATAAACCTGAAAATACAGTTTTGCTGATGCGTTGCCAACAACCATCGTGTAGGCCCTGGAGACCCCCGCCATAGCACAGGTTACTCGGGGACTACCAGAATAACTTTTATACCAAAATACGAAATGAAAAAGTGACAGCTCTCTTATACAAGGTTTCAAGGTGAAAGTGAACAATAATGACAAATAAATATCCCCCTTTGGACGTTACCTACAGGAATTACGTCCGAAAATTAAGAAAAAGAAGAGCATACTCAGCAGTTGAACTTCTAAGATATAAAAATACTATGAAACAATGTTTCTTCAACATCTTTCTAATTCAAATTGCTTCGAACTGCCTTGGAGAGATCTTATCAATTAAATCCCCAAACCACGACATACAAAGACAGATGTTCCATTTCGCAGTCGTAAAACTTGACCAGTTTCATTCACTCTTGCACAGAGTAATTATCTCGTACTTATGGTGCTCTATCTTGTCATTCCTTATTTAACAGGACCCAGTTGGATTAATCTGATCACTGACCGTAGTTTCGACTGTTCCCTTCACTAAATGTCTGCACGGTTGAAGTGGTTTTGTCGTTAATATTTTACATACATTATTGAGGCCAATATTGAGTTGAAAGAGAACCCTCCCTCCCCCCAACCTCTCAGGTAGCCAGGTAATCCCAACCAAGCCCGAGCTTTCCATACTCAATCTGCAGTAATTATACCGTCTAAAAATCGGATGCACTGTTGACCCGTAACCTACCATGCCAAATGAAGCCCTCAAAACTGTTAAACGTAACCACAGCAATTTTCGTATAGCTCAATTCGGCGACCGTTTAGCTCTTTCTACCGACATACAGTGAAACAGTTTTCACCCTTCTATTTCTCTACGTAATAAAGACCTTTTTGAGAAGTAGGTCTCCATCATTCGTCGGATTAAAATCCTTTTCTTCTTTCCTTTCATCCAGTGGTAAGGTAAGTAAACGTGGTTGCCGATTTCCCTTACGTTAAAAAGAAGTACATTAACTCAGGTAACACTTAATAATCATTCGTGTTGCATGGCGATGCATCCATAAGATGAAACTATTCCAAACTTTATTCTTTGAACCTGTCACTTAATACGATCAGATTAATAGTTGTTGCATCTCCAAACATTAAATTATCACAAAGGTGTTGCGTGAGTACTAATAATCATATTATTCCCGTACCCATTTTTCCTACTCATAACTAAATTAAAGCATGCATCACGCAGCAAAAATACAGTTTACACCTTTGCATAAATACATTTCACCAAACATTCTACATGTAACATGAGAGCCCAATTCATCCGGCCATTTAAATATGTCCAAAGTAGATGGGTACTGAGCAACTGTAGAGTAAAAATACATTGGAGAAGCGAGGATAAGAGGCTGAAAAACTAAACAATGACATCGGCGAAGACCACCGAGGTTTCCGAGTGAAGAGCAACGATGCAGCACAAGAAAGGCAATAAGATCCCCGTATTTTGCCCAGTTGTCGAGATTCAGCAGCCCAAGAAAAAGGAATTATAATAACAAGCCCACACATTACGCCCACGCGCGTCTTGGCAATGGGACCAAATGGAAAATATTTTCTAAAAATGCGGAAACAGACGAGACAGGCGGGATAATCTGACGGGATATATCCTGCGCGTTTTTTTTTTTTTTACTTTAGTCGGAATAATAAACTGTAATTACGAACGCATTTTCTACTTGAGCAAAACTACGATGACATTCACTTGAATTTCATCTACTGAAACTGCCACTCAGTCAAAGCCGTTTAAACCCATTATGACCGCCGGAAAAAAAGTAATAAAAATACATATATAAATTTCTGGCTACGCATCAAGAAGTATGAGGTGGGGGGAGGATTCGCTTTTGGCCGTAATATTAGCTTGTTGACAGTGTTCAGGTACAACGTTCAGTTCATCATAAGAATGTCTAGGCAAAAGCACATAGAACGATTTTTTTTTTTATTTTCGCACCTTTACCAAAGTCCATTAACTCTAATTACATCATCGGTGTTCACATAATGAGAAAATGTATTCAGAGGTAGTAAAATAGTATATTTAACCAATTTTAAACTCACAATGATAAAAATTAATTCAGAGCTACTTGAATTACAGAATGGTGTAAGAGCGAACTGACTACTAAAATCATTTATATAAATAATTTCAAACTATCTTTTGTAGCCATAAAAAGGAACTTAAAAAAACGAAATGCCTAAAAAGTTACACTTCCTGTCAAAAACGCCAATCTGTTGCTTCATTATACCAAAATCTTCTTAGATTCATTATTTTTTTACTTTGAAAACCTGATTTGGGAATTAGGCCGCATATTACTTATTGTAAAATTACACATAATACTAATAGTCAAATTACTTATTATCTATAAAGTCTTCTTTGTTCTTAAACTGATTCTTACAGGATGTGAAAATCTTACATATATCATATTTTATTTATATATGTATGTATATTTTCTCATACACACATATATATGTGTTTGTATGTATATGTATATATATATATATATATATATATATATATATATATATATATATATATATATACAATATATATATATATATATACTATATATATATATATATATATATATATATATATATATATATATAACTATATATAAAGAGAGAGATGTGAATTAAGAATAAAGGAGAGAGAGCATGAGACTAAAATGCAATATTCTGGGGTTAATTCTTTCAAAGTGCGGTACAAACAACGACTTACCTGCACGATTTGAACGTCCGTATATCACATAGAAATCTCACCATTTGGATCTGGTTGGAATGGTCATCGGCTGTCATGCTAATAATACAAATACAATTTTTTTTCTTGTCAAATAACAGAACATCCTGGTTGGTCTCGTGTAAGTCTAATAAATTTTTAAAAAAGTATCTATCAGTGTTAGCCTGATACAACAGACTTTGACTTTTATCAAACCAAAATACATCTAAAATCCGCAAGCAAATTTCTTTTACCACGCTGTGAATGGAAAACAATGCTAAACTGTTTAAGAAAACATACATTTGTATTCCAGTGGGCCCCTTGTTAAATAGTCGGTAGAGTTATGGGTTGTATTCACAGAAATTGGGAGTTCGAGTCCCGCCGCATGTACGAAGAATTAGAGGAGTTTATTTGGTGATAGAAATCTACTTCGCTGTAATGGTTCGATTCAGTTGTAGTTCCTAAGGTTGGCAACTAATTGGTCTTTAGCCACGTAAAATGTTCATAATCCTCGGGCCAGCCCTAGGAGAGCGGTTAATCAGCTCAGTGGTCTGGTAAAACTACAGTATACTTAACTTAAGGTTCCCAACCTCATGGTCGCGACCCAAATGAGGGTCGCGAGGGTTTTTCTGAGGGTCGCCGGAGTGTCTTAAAAAATAATAATAATTCATAGCTGGCCACATTTTGATTTTGAGTAATGTAGCTGACTTACTTCAGTATGACAGCGTGAACATGCGTCTGGACACATACTTTCAAAAGAAGAGCGCTAATAAAGCACCCATACACATGCAGTTTCAAGGTAGACACTGAGAAATCTTTTTGAGTTTTTATAATTTGTTGTATTCTTTCTTCCAATGTAGTCCCTGGTTATTCCCAAGGTATATTACTTGGTTCTTACAATAGCCATTTTTTTATATATAATTCATTGTATTAATTTTATGAATCGCTGAAATTTATCAGCAAAGTATAAAATGCATATTTTTTTGTGATCGAATATGCTTGTAAAAGTCCATGTTTTTTAACACTTGTTTTCTTTTCCGTTTCAAATTTATTAAAATTCATTGTGATAGTAAATATAAACTTATATAAATAGAATAACATTACCTCATAAACACTTGCAAGTATAACTGTGACATGGAAAGGGTTAGATTTATTACTAATTTACATGTTCACACATTTAGGGTTGCTGGTCCAGGTTAAGATTGTATTTAGGGTCACAACCAAAAAAGGCTGGGAAACACTGTCCTATCTTATTTACGTCTTTCAAACCACCAGTTCATGTGATAAAACAAAATTATCACAGAATACCGAAAAATATAACCTTTCTGTAGTCAACAACAGCCGGCAGCGCCATAACAGTGGAAAGTAATAACTGATACATCAATCTTTTATTCATCCGCCTACCAACCTATCAACTTGTTTACCAGAAATCTAATGCGTTTTTTTTTTACCCGGAATTGCTACTTGACCTTCCGCAACATTATTAATGTTGCCACGTCGAGTTAAACTCTGTAATGGAATAGCTAATTGTTTACGAT
>NC_089742.1:65381505-65389005 GCF_040412425.1 Macrobrachium rosenbergii | reverse complement strand
TTTAATTGCTGAAAAAGAATTAAATTTTCCTCCAATGTATCAGTTTTCTTTTGTCAAAAATCTTAATAAATGTGGAAGTTTGCCATCACTGTTATCAAACCTTTTCATTTAAAGCCATTGCAATTTTTTCATTGTCGGAAACTTTCTTCATTATGAAAATCTTACGCCGGTGCATTCAGCACTCATCATCAAAACTTTCTTCAGGATGGAATAAAATTCTCACTGGTAAAACTTTCTTCAAGATGAAAATCTTCTGTCATTGTATTAATCCCCATCCTCGAAACTTTCAAGATTAAAATCGACTGCCTTTGCTTTCATTCTAACTACTGAAAGTGAAAATATACGGCCGCCGTATAAAATTCTCAATGGCTAAATTTTCTTTATAAAACTCCTTTAGATGGCAATCCCCCACAATTATTTTCAATTCCCATTTCCAAAAATTTTTTCGAGAAGGAAATTTCCCGACACTGTATTACGTTCTCAGACACTGTATCAAATTCTCATTGCCAAAACTACCATAAAGATGACAGTCTTCACCATTGCCTTAAACCCTCGTTGCTAGTATTTGTCTCAGGACACTTCCTTCAAAATGGAAATCTTCCAGATAAGATACAACACTCTTAGTGTTGATATTGTTTTTGTGATGAAAATCTCTGGCCATTTTGTCAGATTTTCACTCGTAAAGTTTCTTAATGGTAGAATCTTCCGCCATTGCGCTATTGCATTGAATTCTTATTGTCGGAACTTTTCTCTGAAAAATTTACTCTAGCTGGAAATCTCTTGCCATTTTCATTAAAGTTTATTATTATCATTGAAAAAGACTTTCTTTAAGATGGAATCTCCCACCACTGTACTCAATTCTCATTATCAATAACTTCCTTCATACTGAAAATCCCACTCAGTTGTGTAAAACTTTCACTGCTGAAAACTTTCTTCACGATGAAAATACTCCGCCAATGCACTAAAACCTCATGGTCAAAAGCTGTCTTCTTCCACTTATTCTCAATGTTTTAAATTCTCACAGCCGACAAGATTCTTCAAATTGAAAATCTTCCCCCACTGCATCAAATTCTCATTGTCGAAAACTTTCTTTCAAACATATTTCTTCCGCCGAAGTATTCAATTCGGATTGTCGAAAACTTCATTCAAGGTGAAAATCTTCGGCGACAGTATTAAATTCTCATGATCGTACACTCTTCAGGATTTAAAAAATTCCGTTGCAGAATTTTTTTTCAACGAAAGATGTCTTAGAATACACGTTTTCTTAAAGTTCTGGTAATATTTGCACTTGGGATGGATATCTAGTAATTAAATTCTAAGGCCCGGGCGCTGGAGACGATAAGGCCACTCAACTTCGTAACAAAAAGAAAAAAAAAAAAAAATGCGCCGAAGTTTCTTCAAGTTTTCTGTACAGCCATCTAAGCGTATAATTAAGGCCACCGAAAACAGACCTATCTTTCGGTGGGCTCGGTAAATTGCTATATGAACCACGGCCCCTGAAACTTTAACCACGGCCCGGTGGTGGCCTGTCCTATACCGTTGCCAGAAGCACGATTATGGCTAGCTTTAAGCTTAAATAAAATAAATATTACTGAGGCTAGAGGGCTGCAATTTGGTATGTTTGATGACTGGAGGGTGGATGATCAACAAACCAATTTGTAGCCCTCTAGCTTCAGTAGTTTTTAAGATCTGAGGGCAGACAGAAAAAAAGTGCAGACAGAATAAAATGCTGACGGACAGACAAAGCCCGCACAATAGTTTTCTTTTACAGAAAGCTAGAAATTATAAGCACTGAGAACATAGTTGGAGTAAATGCAATGGTTTAAAATGAATAAAATGTTTTAATGAAAAAGTTTTTGAGTAAAAATACATTTATAAATGAATAAAAGTTGAATACGGTATCTTTAATCTTAAAAAAACAAGAGTTCCAATCAACATTAAAAACGACGAGGGAATTTATGTCCTGATCCTATGATTATCAGCCTCGTGCTCCGTGTCAAAACAGCACTAGTTCACAAAGCTTTAAAATTTCTCCTCTAATATAATAAAATGAAAATGTCAGTTAGTATTTGTAAGTCAGACTTTCAATCTTGCAGTAAATCAATATTCTTGTGCATATTCCTTAGTACCGTTCTATATCCCTCTACAATTATTCTTCGATGTGCACTTCAATTCATGTTCTATATAACGCCAAGGCATCATATTACATTTCAAAACGTTATCATCAACTTCGTTTTACATGTCTTTTTCTAGTTAACATGTGATGTGTTAGAAGTAATTTTTGCCATTTAATATGCAGCCCTGTGCGCTGATTTGCAATATTTCACCCCTTTTATTACCCTTTACCATATGTAATGCTGATCATTTCCTCTTTTACGTTTTCCACGTTTGAAATAAGCTCATTTTCTTTTACTTTTAATACTATTGTATATAAGGTCACTTACCCTTTCTCCGATTTGAATGCACAATGATATTAAATGTGTTAAACCCTGACAGGCTACGGGTAATGATCATCACAATTATGTTACTACAAAATCGCAATTGAGCAATGCATTGCAACAACATCAATAATAATAATAATAATAATAATAATAATAATAATAATAATAATAATAATAATAATAATAATAATATATTATTATTATTATTATTATTATTATTATTATTATTATTATTATTATTATTATTATTATTATTATTATTATAACGCTTCTTATATAATTGTACTGTGTATGATAAATAATTCCTAAATATTGTAATAAACAGCGAAATCAGGATTTTACTTTTCTATCACTACAATCATTTAATAAATCATTCTCTCCAGAAAATATATAAAATCATAAATTAATACTCATAACAAAGCACGGTGCAATACCTAATGCGAGAGACATGAATAAAAGATGAAGGCTCAGTTCTCAATGATTAAAACTCCTACTACTCGGGGTTTACGACATAATTGTAATTTTCTATTGCTGTGATTACCGTGAGCAATATCAGAACGCAGCAGTAGCTTCAATACTTTAATATTAAATTGAAAGAACATTTCTCTCGTCAGGGGGAAAAATAAAAACTTTCTTCATGGTTCGTTCAACTGAAAACAAAACAATTCTTTTTCGAAAAAAAAAACGTTCTATGATTCTTTCACTTTTACATGGTTTTTTTTTATCTCGTGGAAAAAGACAATTGATTTACAATCTTTTGAAAGTATGGTTTTACTCTCTCTCTCTCTCTCTCTCTCTCTCTCTCTCTCTCTCTCTCTCTCTCTCTCTCTCTCTCTCTCTCTCTCGTGTCGTAGAAGTTCTATTTCTTTTTTCTGAAAAATTATAAATCCAATTCATGTACAGCAAAAGAAAATCTAACAATATGACTTTGCTTTATAATGAAGGAACACAATTTTAAGTTTCAACTCTTAAACAAAAACTGAATAAAAAAAATTAAGACTGAATAAAATTGCGACGGTTCATCCGAGGAAATGACAGTCCCTCATTCTTTTATTTTAATACTTTTGAACTTCACTTATTCTACACCTTTAAATCCTCTTCAAAAAGAAACACTAATTCTTTTCCCAAGAAAGAACGGGATGTATATCTTCCCTGGAAAATATCATGATAACTGCCAATGCTACCTTGCTCACAGATATTCAAACTCAAATACAGAGGTACTCCGGGCATGCAACTCTTCTCGAGTAATGTGGTGCAGTGTATTACAGTTTCCAAGCCATAATATCAATCTAATTATGTTACGCCTCCAGGAGTCTAATATACCAGAATTATGGTAAGTGTAGAATACACAACTTTGCAATCGTCAACTTACGTACAAGACGGGCCCCCAAAAACACGTGTCTGATTTTTTTTTTTTTTTTTTTGTTAAGTAAATCTCAACCGTTTTCGATAGCCATTTTTACACGGGAACTGTATCAGAAACTATGTTTTTACCTTTCGTAGAATCGACCCATATACTTTGGGAGGGGGGGGAGCCAAACCAGGTATTGGCACAAATATTCGTTGGTTTCTATTCATTTTAAAAATGCTAAACCGTACTAACACATTACACACACACACACACACACACACACAGAGAGAAGAGAGAGAGAGAGGAGAGAGAGAGAGAGAGAATTATGTAATGATAACAATAAGAAAATGGTGACCGGAAACATGTTAAACCGAGTGGTGGAAAAGATGTAATGCTCAATTCTCATTTCAAATGAAACTATTGTTTCACTTTCTCTTAAACCTGAGTTCTTGTTTAACAGGTATAAATTAGCCTCATGTCATTTACACAGTTGTATTACTAAATATACTGTTCATACTGAGTGGTCTCTGTAGCTCTGCGTATTAGATACTGGACTTCTACAAATGTACTGAAATATTATCCCATTTCTGACTTCAGAAGTAACTTTTCACGAGGAATCCAACGGTGTTTTTATAACGCCTGGTATGCTTTTAAGAATAATTCTGGGACGTTTATATCAGTTTGTCAGTTTTGGCAACGACACGAATCCTGTTCTCGTGTGAATGCGAGAATGTGTGTATGTATGTATATATACACATACGTATTTATGTATGTATGCATTTGTACATATATATATATATACCGTATAATCACAATTCGTTTTTTCCCCCTTAAAGAAGGCTTTTCCAAAAAACAACAGCCTCCCAGTCCTCAGCAAGTGTTTTGCGATGAGATTTCTAACCATATGTCCTTACCACTCCGGCTGTGACCAACCACAGTTGATTAAATAGCAGGAGCATAATTCACTGCTTACGTTACCAGGGCACAACACTTTTTAATCGAACTTTGTCACCCAGTAACTATTATGTATTCTGTATTTCTTCTAGAATATTTTTCTAACTCTTAATTGTCTACAAACAACTCATGAACCATCCAATTTTTTTCTCCCTCCAAAAATCTTCTCCAACATCTGGAGAACGTCTCCTGGACTGATAAGATATTCCCTACTTTCTCTCCGTCGGGGGAAAGTGCAACAATCTTCTTTCCTTACGTAATTTCCGCCATTATCTCTTTCGGGACAATTTACAATCTGGTCCTTTTCACATTCACTCTCGTCGAACCTGTAACCCTAAATCAAATTCAATCAGCGACGGCTGAGCAAGAAAATGCGCTCATAATGGAGAGCGGATTCGTCCCCCTTGGGCGACCTCTCATGGAAGTTGCTCGTGAAGATGTTGTTAATGGAATTCTCCGATTCAGTCTGTGTTCAGCTTAACTGGACTTTGTATCTACGCGAAAAATCCGATTTTACGCATGATTGTCACTTTCACCCATTTTGGGTAGCGTCAGAAAAGAAGAGGAGAATAAATAAAGAAGCAGAATGATAATCACTTTCACCCTTAACTGAGAAGAAATCGTAGAATATGAAGAAAAACAAATCAAGCAGTATACTGATTATCACTTTCACCCTTAACTGAGAAGTAAGCGTTGAATACGAAGAAAATAAATCAAGAAGTAGACTGATAATCACCTTTACCTTTAACTGCGAAGTAAGCGTCGAATAACGGGAAAATAAATAAAGTACAGTAGACTGATTATCATTTTCAACCTTAACTGAGAAGTAAATGTAGAATATAAAGGAAAAACATCAATTTTAAAAATGTGCCTGAGGAAGAGAAATGTGAAAACAATAAACATTCTCTTCCGATGAATTTCTGATTCACCCATTTCCTTTACAAGTTGCTTTTTACCTATATTACTGACTAATAAACAGTATTTTGTTGTTATTTCATCTACAAAGTCTTCGAATCCTATTTATATCTTCATGATACACTTGCGTATCTGCCCATCATGTCTCCAAACTATGATGCTTCCAGCCTGGAGGAAAATAAAAATAAAAACAAGCATCAAGTTTTAGAGAGGACGATTTCAAACACATATATGAATCTGAACCTAAAACAAAAGAGAATATGCAAATTACAGAAAAAAAGTTAAATTCTGAAATCAACCGGAAAGCCCCGCCTAGAAAGAGGGAGGGGGGTGGGTGCACAGTGAGAGATGGTGGGCGGAGAGAAGGGCCGAGTGGGTGGGGGTGGGAGGGATGAGGGATTCCGGACGAGAGGGGGAGGGAAGTGAGAATGTGTTGGAACCTTTGTGAGTTTTCAACACGATAAAAATCGTCGGTTCCATCGATCATGGCGCCATCATGGCGCAGTGTGTTTCCATATTAAAATCGTAATTTTTCCCTAAGAGTCTCTCTCTCTCACCAATAGCTATAGCTCACGAGCCAATGGCTCCCGGGAGACGCATGAGGGCGACAGTCGAATGGGAGAGGTACCGACGGAATTTTCACGGTTATTTTAATATCCAGGGATAAATCTTTCTCTCTTTCTATCTTTCACTTGCTCTTTCGCTCCCCCCACCCCCGTTTCTCTCTCTCTCTCTCTCGCTGTGATTTGATTCTTGCTCCCTCCCTCCTTTGTGTCTAACGGATATCCAAAAAGAGAGATAGAGCAAGAATGACATCTTTTGGGATCCAAAATGTGCAAATGAGATAAGACAAATTAATATATATATATATATATATATATATATATATATATATATATATATATATATATATATATATATACAGTATATATACACACACATTATATATATACATATATATAATACACATATACACATATATTCATACATACAGACAGACTGACAGGCAGATGGATAATCATATATAACTATATTTTTAATTATTTGCTACAAAGAATTCCCAGCTTCTTGCTTTCCTAATCTTATTGGGTACGTTCTCTACCTGAGAAGCTAATATCCCCAAAAGGAAATCTATGAAAAAAAGAATCACTTGTAACTGAATGGTCTCCATCTCACATCCATAGCAACTAAGAAAAGGTAAGAAATCTTATCAGTTTACGCGTACATAAACCTGGTGAGCGCAGACAGTGTACTTAACCTGATATGAACCCACCTACGCGGCAGTGATTTATTGATGTTTTTGCTAATTACAAAATTGTCAGAATGCTAATAGATGGGTGTTTCGAAATTAGAGTCCCCCATCTACAGCATAAACTAAAACTGATATGGACAAAAACAAAAGTAATTCATAACAGGTATTAATTTAAGTTTTCTCTGAGTATTTAATATTTTGTGTGGACTCCATCTGCCTGTACCACCTGCCGTTGTAGGGAGTATGATTTCAGCAAATCGCAAAAAGCGGAGACTCAACTCCATTTCCTGAGCACTTCAGTCGCTCTCTTCGCAGGTCACAGGCTTGTATACCATCATAGTTCACTGTGTGTGCTTCAACACGATCCTTTAAGATACTACCAATGTTTTCATGCACACTAAGGTCAGAGGAGCTACCTGGAAATTCACTTGATGAGAAGAAATCGATACCACTGTTTCAAAGTTAGCTCCTGTGTCTGAAGAGCCTGGAAACATGGTGCCTTATCATCATGCAAAAATGTGACTTCTTCAACAGATAACACATTTTCAGGATCTTTGAGGAAGGAAATACTCCACCAGTAAGCACAG